>NC_059073.1:299357665-299373540 GCF_020497125.1 Mauremys mutica
CTGGCTCTGTTGATCTGTTTCTTTATTTCCTCGTGTGGGTACTGTAGTCTTGAGAATGCTTGGTGGAGATTTTCTAGGTGTTGGTCTCTGTCTGCGGGGTTAGAGCAGATGCGGTTGTACCTCAGTGCTTGGCTGTAGACAATGGATCTTGTGGTGTGTCCGGGATGGAAGCTGGAGGCATGAAGGTAGGCATAGCGGTCGGTAGGTTTTCGGTATAGGGTGGTGTTAATGTGACCATCACTTATTTGCACTGTGGTGTCTAGGAAGTGGACCTCCCGTGTAGATTGGTCCAGGCTGAGGTTGATGGAGGGGTGGAAGCTGTTGAAATCATGGTGGAATTTTTCCAGAGTCTCCTTCCCATGGGTCCAGATGATGAAGATGTCATCAATGTAGCGTAGGTAGAGAAGGGGCATGAGTGGATGGGAGCTGAGGAAGCATTGTTCCAGGTCAGCCATAAAAATATTGGCATATTGTGGGGCCATGCGGGTGCCCATAGGGTGCCACTGATCTGGAGATATATATTGTCATTAAATTTGAAATAGTTGTGTGTGAGGATAAAGGCACAGAGCTCAGCAACCAGTTGTGCTGTGGCATCATCAGGGATACTGTTCCTGACAGCTTGTATTCCATCAGTGTGTGGGATGTTTGTGTAGAGAGCCTCTACATCCATGGTGGCTAGGATGGTGTTTTCTGGAAGGTCACCAATGCATTGTAGTTTCCTCAGGAAATCAGTGGTGTCACGGAGATAGCTGGGAGTGCTGGTAACATAGGGTCTGAGTAGAGGGTCTACATATCCAGACAGTCCTTCAGTGAGAGTTCCAATGCCCGAGATGATGGGGCGTCCAGGATTTCCGGGTTTGTGGATCTTGGGTAGTAGATAGAATAACCCTGGTCGGGGCTCTAAGGGTATGTTGATTTGTTCCGGTGTTACTGTAGGGAGTGTCCTGAGTAGATGGCGCAGTTTCTTAGTGTATTTCCTCAGTGGGATCTGAGGGAAGTAGCTTGTAAAATTTGGTATTGGAGAGTTGTCTGGCAGCCTCCTTTTGGTAGTCCGACCTGTTCATGTTCACCTCCTTTTGGTAGTCCGACTCTGCTCCATTGGCCTTCTAATTGTATACAGCATATAACTGAGCACCAGCTCTGCTCTGGCTAAGGTGGGGAAGCCCCTCCTGTTTAAAGGATGACTACTAAGTATGCTAAAATCTGTGTGTTTACACAGATTGTCTTGAAATTTGCTATGTGTCATGAAAGCGTAGGGTAGGGTGAGTGATCCAAAGATGGGGTCATTTGAGTATGAGGTTCCCCACAGCCTCGAGGGGAAAAAAATTAAGTTCACAGATTCTAGCAGCTTTGAAGTTCTACGCCCACCCTGAGCAGAAATCTGAAAACGAAATGTAAACTTTTGTTTTGTTTTAATTTGGAGAAATGGACTCTGAGCACAGCCGATAATTAAAAAGGCTCTCAAACTGTGTTTGAAAAGAAAATTAATTACAAGGGGTGATTGCAGTGTAAGAGTAAATGGGAAGAAGGGAGTTGTTTTGGGTCTAGAGCAAGGAATGGGGGCATAGGTGCTGACTCTGTGGGTGGAAAAAAATTGATGGTTGCTTAGCACCCACTGGCAGCCAGCTCCCTCCCTTCCCCCACAGCGCCTCCCACCCACTGGTGGCCCCACAGATCAACTCCTTCCCCCTCCCTCCCAGTGCTTCCTCCCGACCACAATCTGCTGTTCCGTGGTGTGCAGGAGGTGCGGGGGGGAATGGGTAAGCTGTGGGTATGAGGTGCGCTTGGGGGTGGGGGAGGAAGTGGGCGGGAGGAAGTGGGGTGGGAAGAGGCAGGACGCAGGTGGGACTTTGGGGGAAGGGGTGGAGTGGGGGCAGGGCCTGGAGATGAGCAGGGGGGTTGAGCACCCCTGGGGAAAGGAGGAAGCTGGCACATGCAAATTTAAATATCTGAAATCCAGAAAATTTGAAGTTAAGATACACGTCGCCCCTGTGGGAGTGCTGGTCAAAGCGTGTGGGGGAAGGGCCTGGTTTGGAGAAGGGGTGGACTGGGTGGGCCTGGCACATGGCTGGGGAAGCCTGGCAGAAGCAGGAACAGGAGTCCCCACTGGGGGTGGGTAGTAGGAGTGTGGGGCTCACCCAGTTCCATGTGCCGCTCAGGCTGCATAACCAAGGTAGCATGCAGCCCTCCAGTGAGCTGCTTCCTGGGATATGGGTACTCAGAGCAAGGAGCAACTTCTTACCTTTTAATGCCTTCTATAGTGCCAGCTAATGCTGCTGTACAACAAAATGTACAGATGGGGGAGGAGTACTTAGGAATCACATAGCAGCCATGTTAGCTTAGCAGAAAGACCACGGTGTGACCTTAGGCAAATAATTTAATGGTTGTGCCCCGGTTTCCCTGAGAATGATACTTAATCGCATTTTTTTAAAAAAGAAAAACACTTGGAGAGCGAAAGATGAAAAGTGCTAGAGATGTGCTAACTACGTAGCGTAGGAGTAGACTCAAACATAAGAGAATATTTCATATCCGTCTTGTCTCCCCATTTAGATTTCAGTGGAAGCAGTAGAAAATATAAGAACTGTGGCTTCATTAACTTGTGAAGATGCATTCTATGAGAAATAAATGCAAGTTTGAATGGTCCATACAGGTAGGATTTGCTCTCAAACAATTCTGTTTTTTAAAAGCAATGAATACATATTTTCTTAATTTAAAACAACTCAGGATTTATTCATATTACATTCATTTGCAGACTGAAAATATTAAACACATAAATGATTTGAAAAGATTTTGGCAGAGTAAAATGTATTTACTCAGTTTATTTAAAATATCTTCTTAGACGCTATTGTGAGTGATGTAATATTTGTGTGAGAGAGAGAATGTAATGACCTGGTTTAAAGTTTGTTTTAACATGAATATGGGATGTTTACTTGCTTCACAAGTACTGCAGCAGAATGAGTTTCATAGGTCAAGTGGCAAAGACTTTATACTACATAACGTCACCGTGTATTATGACTTGTACTACAAGTAAGGATTTGCAGGTCTTGAAATAAGATGCATTTCTTTTTCCCCTTTGGCCTTTTCAGTCACACTTGACAAGCTAACCACTGCAGGGCTAATTTCTAATATCCAAAATGTCAGACATTTTCCTAGTCTCCATTTTATTTAAATGAAATGATCTACCATCCATTTTGTTTCTTTCCCCTTAAATATGTTTTAAGTAAAAGCAGGGATTGAAAAATGACAGTCCGCTGCCAATGACAGTTTTATGGCTCAATATATAGACCATCAGTATGAGGGGAAAAAAATCTATATTTAATTGGAGGAATAGGATTATTAGATTTAGCACTTATCTCAAGTCCTGGCAGGTCATTGTATCACAATATTATGAATTATAGAGAAACTATTTTGATAAACATTTTAAAAATGTATGAGCACTAGAGATGAGTGAAAATCTGAATTTCTATCCTGTGGGAAATTCTAATATTTCAACCTCTGTTTTGCTCTGAAGTAGGATAAAATGTGAAAATATATCAATTTTTTTTCCACAGATAAGAGAAAAAACAGTTTTTTGAAAAAAAAGGTTTCACAATTTTGTAGGGATAAATGGCAATTTTCAATTTCCATTTTTGCATTTTTTCTTCCATACAATAATATGGAGTTTTCATATTCTTCAAAATAAATAATTGAATTTAATTTTCAATTTTTCTTTTTGTTTAAAAAAACTGGATACTGGTAAGTTATTTGTTTTTTATTTTTTCTAGTTATTTCAAACATTCATAACTGCTTTATTCATTGTTGTTTTGGAAATAAAATACATTTGGGCAATCTCTTACGGGGAAACCGGGGATCCCTGGTTGGGACTTAGATCACATTATCTCCCAATGTTTTGCAGGTGTGGGGATCTGCCCCCTTCTGGGACTGAGGTGGCCTTTTAATCATGCCATTATCGGGGACTGGGTGGAAGGTTCTCCCATAAGCTATGGGGGCGACACCCTCAAAAAGCAGGGAAAAATTATTTCCAGGATCAAACCAAAACCCAGAATAAAAATTTTTTTTTTTGTTTTACTGTTTTTTTCACATATGTGGAAAAATTTTTTGGAAAATGTGCAAGAAATTGGCATTTCTTTCTGTTTGCTAAAAAAATATTTCCTTTTGTCAGGAATACTTCTAGTTCCAGAGGGGGGCTTTCTGTCAACAGCAATGGGTCTTGCAAACCCATGATTTAGGGATGTGTTTTTAGTTTTAACACCATTGCCCAAACCAAACAACATTGGGTCCCCAATTTTACAAAATGTTTCACCCACTGTACAAAATGGAGGGTCTGGTAAGTTTGCTTTTAACTTTTTTTTTTTCCCCCTCCCTGGTACTCAAGGTAGGTAAGGCCTAATATATTGCAGTGCTTCGGTTAATTTGGCTGTGGTTGTTAGGGGTGGGGGAACATTTGTAACCTTATCTCCCCCCTGGTGGTACCCTCATACTACATTTATAACCAAGTTGTTTCCAAAATAAAAAATCCTCAAACCATTCAGTGTAGAGATTTTTCATATAGGAAAGGAGGACTTATGGGGAAAAAATTTTATCTAGTCTGTTTTGTTTTTTATGCGGTCCCAGGCTTTCGCCCTTCTTGGGCCCATCCAGCCATATAAACATTTTATTATTTCTGGAGAAGTGGAAATACTCCAGCATTTTCACGGTGAGTTAAAATAATGTTTTGATGTTATTAAAGGTTTTTTTTAACTTTTATCAATAATGTTCCTATTCCATACCAAAGGGGAAGCTATTAGTTTTGGGATTGAAGGGATCTTCATTTGCCATTAAGTATTTCCTCTCCAGCGGGCACCCTTTCATTTGGGTTGGTCCTTTAAGGGCAATGGATCAGGGCTTGTTATTAAATATTTATTTTGATTTTTTGTATTTATGATTTGTGGATGCTGGGGTTGGAGTGTGTACAAGGGGTTTTATAGGGGTGTTTGCCTTTCCCCACCTAAATCCAATAAGGTCTGACCTTCCTTCCCAGCCCAGGGTCTCTTTCAGGCTCTTGGCCAATTTCAATGAGTGGAATTTTTTCACCTCTTAAAAACTTTTCCCCTTTTAAAATCTTTTTCTTTTATTCCCAGGGAACTCTCTAACTCTAAAATTGCCCCCGCTATAGTGGACTTACCTATGGAATAGCCTATGTGCAATCTACTTTCTTGAGGCAGCAGTCTTCAGGTTTGGGGGATGGCTCATTGCTAATTGTTATACAAACTTTGAAAATGTATATATGTGAGTACACATCAGTCCAAAGGCAGTGATTTCAACACATGGTTATTGTGTTATAGTCTAGTTACTGAGGGCAATAGTACTAGAGGTCCAAACAGTTTAGAACCTGGTGAGGAGTTCAATTCAGGCAGAAGAGTTATTTCTGTGGAGAGGAAGCTTGAGACAGGCGTGTTGGCATGTATGGAGCCTGGCTCAGTTTATTTACTATGGAGAAACTTTTACTGCTGATAGTTCATTGCAGACAACGGGCTTTGTGAAATGCTTCTGTGTGGAGGAAATTACATACCATTAGTCACCCATAAAAATATTGATGGCTGTAAACATCTGTTGTCTAATCCTGTGTGTGTAATTTTACTAAGACAAAGTTCTAAAAATGTCACAATTCTCAGATTTATAGATAGTGTTAGGTCTGTTTGTTTTAAATAAGGAAAACAATATTTGTAATGTCTGAACAATAATAAAAAGTCTCTCTTTAGATGAACTGAAAGATGTTTTGTGTTTGGTTTTCAGAGCCCTTTTTTCAGTTCTATATGGTGTTTTAAATGTTGGCCTGTCCACTTCTTTGGCACCAGATTTCGGCAAAGCTAAAGTTTCTGCCCAACGAACCTTTCAGCTTTTGAATCGGAAACCATTAATTGACAGCTATAGTGAAGAGGGTACAAAACTGGTAAGGGCCATTCAGAAAGTCCTCGAAACTAACAAACCTGGTGGTACTGTATTGTCCTTAATTGTATTAATCTTGTTCAATTGCCTTTTGCAATGTCACAGAAGACAGGACCAGACAAGTAGGGTAAAATTTAACAGCAATAACTAAATAATTTTATATTTAGCCCAGTACCATTTAATACCTTTTTGCTTGAGAAATTAACAGAATACTTTTAAGTGCAGTTCTGTTTTGAAAAATGACTGGAAGAATGACATTTCATTCACCGGTTCTGTCCGTTGGGTGTATTGTGAGGCCTTTTCTACACTACCAGGGTAAGTCGACCTAGTTACTCTACTCCAGCTACGTGAATATTGTAACTGGGTTCTATGTAGCTTAGGTTGATTTACCGCTGTGTCTTCACTGTGCTGTGTTGACAGGAGATCCTCTCCCATCGACTTACCTTACTCTTCACGTTCCGGTGGGAGTACCAGAGTTGATCAGAGAGCACTCTGCTATCAACACCTGCTGAATTAATTGCAGCAGTATCAATCTTCCTGGTAGTGAAGACAAGCCCAGAAGTTATAACTGCTTTCTTTAGCAACACAAGTATGTTTTCAACTGCTTTTTCACTTCTGTAAACTAGGCAGCTGTGGGGGAGAGTGAGTTAGATTCTGTTCCTTCTTGTTGCATCATCAGCAGACTTGTTTGCTAAGTTCCAGTCAGTTACATTCTGTGTAACAGAGAGTCAAGGTGGGTGAGGTTGATATCTTTCATTGGACCAAATTCAGTTGGGTGAGAGAGACAAGCTGTCAAGCTTACATAGAGCTCTTCTTCAGTTCTGTATAAGCTCGAAAGCTTCACTCTCTCACCAACAGAAGTTGGTCCAATAAAAGATATTAACTCTACCCATGTTGACTCTCTAATATCCTAGGACCAGCACAGGTATAACAACACTGCATACAACATTAGAGTAACCTCATTCAAGTCAAAGGGGTTGCACAAGTATTAATGAGGATGTAATTTGGCGTACAGAACCTTTTTGTTCCTGGTGATTATACATGAGATGGAAAGAACCCAGCTTGTCTCTCAAAGTCCAGTGTTGACAGTTAGAAACTATCTTTGTATTTGTAAACTGAACACATTTCATATTGTCTCTCAGTGCTTTCCATAAATGGCTTTTACAAGCAGAACCAGCTTTTCAGAAACTTGAAAATTTCTAGCTTTTAGATAGTAGCCTTGATTCAGAAAAAGGACTCAGGCACATACTGTAAGCATGCCAGTAACTCATGTGCACAACTTTAAGTCACACATGTGCTTTGACTACTTTCCTGAATCAGCTCCACATGCCCAGACTGCTAATGCTCCCGGGGAAATATTCTGCTTGCAGAGAAAGACGTTCATTGAAAGTGAAACCACTCTGGGCCAAATCCTGATGCCAGTGAAGCAGCTGCCTTTGACTTCAGTGAAGCTAAGATTTGGCCCAAAGAATTTAAACCTTGGAAGTCCAGTTCTCTGGGTGCTGTAAGAGCCCATTTTACTGACAGTGCTGGTATTTGTGGTCCTGGAACTGTCCCGTCCCCCAGGCATCAGAGGAGGCTCCCACAGTCTCTCCTAAACATCTCCCTTCACTCAACCCTTGTCTTCAAGTCTTCCTCCTTGCTACCTCTTATACACGGAGCTCCCTTCCTACATGAAAGAGCCAATCAGCTTACCCTTTCCCTATTCAAACCTACACTTAAAACATAGTTGTCCTTGAAAACTATGAATAATCCACCAAAGTAAAAATGTTTAACCCAATCTGAGATCTGATGTTCACCTTGTACTATGTTCATCCTGTGTACTGTGTGTTGAACTTACACTATTTAGAGAGTGAACTCCCAGGGGCAGGAACTATGTTTTCCACACACAATGATAGTGTCTGGATTATATGCATTGATGACATCAAAGATAGGTATTAGGGTTGTTTACTTACCTAAAGTAATGATAGTCCTTGCGAACCAGGCTGAAAAGGAATGATATAAATGAGAGAGAGAGATGCAGAAAAGAACCACTCAGCAAGGAGGTCCTGTACACAGAAGATACCAATCCAATTTCACTGCATATTTAAGCAACAATAAATTGACAAAAATGCTCTGGGTTTGAAAATGCCATACCATCTCCAACTGACTTGTCAAACGCCTTCATTTAAATGACCATACTGAGTTGTGTTTGATGCTTCTGTACAAGATAGACTGGTCTTCTGTCATACATTTATATTTTCTACTATTTCCAGAGTCAGTTTGATGGCAACATTGAATTCAGGGACATCCATTTTGTATACCCTACAAGACCAGAAGTTCAAGTTTTGCAAGGACTCAACGTGAAGGTTAATAAAGGCCAGACGCTAGCCTTGGTGGGGAGCAGTGGTTGTGGCAAAAGCACATCCATTCAGCTGCTGGAGAGATTTTATGACCCTATGGCAGGACAAGTGGTAAGAAGAGATGTGTGAAGCTGTTAACGCTTAGGGCTTATAAAACTGTTCTTCAAAGTATTTTACAAACATTAAATCATCCGCACAACACCGCTTTGAGGTGGATAAGTGTTGTTACAGGTCCGGGTACTGGAGAAAAGACTTGGGTCTTGCTTAAGGTAGAGCTGGGAGAAGAACTTTGGATCTTCTGACTCCACATCCTGGCTCTAGATCACTAGATTGCATCTCTTTATTGATTTACTTGATATATTGGAGGGGGACATTAGAATATACTTTCCATAATGTAACCCTTGTCACTAGTCCTCTAGTCATGTTAATATGACACAATTTTGAGGTCTAATTCATCACTTGATGAGACTTTTGATGCAAGTCCTATTAATGATGATGGGAGCTCCAAGAAGAATAGCCTAGAGATGGTGAGTCAAAGGATGTTTGAATAAATGCCCAAAGATGTGGATTCTTGTTGGAGCTCTTCAACCGTCTAGGTTTAAGAAGACCATGAACAGACTTTCTCATGAGATCTCTGGTACCTGACATCATCAGTAAAGATGGAAATTCTGTGGGCACAACTCATTATAGATTGGCAATTCCACATCTATTATGGAAGCTAGAAGAGTAGATGTGCAAAAAAAAAAATTCTGAGAAGAAAAGGTTATCTGAGCTTCTTTTGAATTTTCAGAGTTTTGGATGAAAGATCTGATCTATTATTTGATCAGAAGTGGTTTACTGACCACTTTACATTTACTGCAGCTCTAACACAGGTCAGAGGATTTTTCACAGATTCGTCTTTCACATTTATATTGTACACCTGAGGAGGAGTATTGCATTCTGCAGGGAATGATTTTTCTCTTTTTCTCTTTCTAGTTTGCAGATGGGTTAGATACTAAGTCTTTGCACTTGCAATGGTTAAGGTCCAAATTGGGTATTGTGTCCCAGGAGCCTATTTTGTTTGACTGCAGCATTGCTGAAAATATCCAGTACGGAGACAACAGTAGGGTTGTCAGTCAGGAGGAAGTTGAAGAGGCAGCTAAAGCAGCAAATATTCACACCTTCATAGAAAATCTCCCAGAGGTAAGAGAAAATGTCTTTCCATTCTCAGTGGGGGGTAAATATTCACAATGACCTATCTAAGCAACTCCCATTGATGCAAAACAATATGCTTTTTCGTTTATTTTCTTATGTTTACTGTTCTCAAAGAGGAAAATAGGAAGCTGGTGTTTAAAAAATGTAACTTGCAATAGGTATTAACACATATGCGGTCGTAATTAGCTAATTCAAATGCAAAAATCTGAGCTCCAGTTTTCTTATTTTCCTCTATCACAGTGATGTTATATAAACAACTATAAAAGAGACATTCAATTCTTAACTTTGCCAATTCTTTTTCCTTTTTTTGGCTGAAACTTTCTGTAGTTTTAGTCTTATCTGAAAGGTAAAATGTTTCAAGTACATTTTAACCTTCATGTTTTGCCATGGACTTAGTTCTCAAAATGGAGAAAGACCTTGGAAAAGCCCAAAGAAATTGGGCTTCCTGTAAAGTTACATGGAATTGAAGACAATTGAAAATTGAAAAAAACCCAATATTTCTTTTTCATTACCACCTAGTTTTTGAAAATGTACTGAGAAAGAAAGTTTTGGACGTGTAAGAATTAAAGGTTCACCTCCTGAGTGTGAGTCTCTAGGGCCTTGAAATTATAAAAGTCTCTTGAGATCTATATTTTTAAGTACAGGTGTCTTTGACTAGACACATCAGTGGTTGCACCACTTGGGAATTAGTCTTTTTCTAATGCTGAAATGAATTTTCATTACAGAGCATTTATCAATATATGTAGCTGTATATATGCATTTTGATTCAAAACAGTTAAAATTGTTATAAGATTTTATTATTAAAAACAATTACATTAGTATTTATCCTTCATAATGGAAATGCTTAATATAGTACATTATCTGCTATTAAAATATAACTTACTGTTTCTAACTTTCCTTGACAATGAATATTTACTTATACAGAAGTATAATACCCAAGTGGGTGACAAAGGAGCACAACTTTCTGGAGGTCAGAAACAAAGAATAGCAATTGCTCGTGCTCTAGTTTCGTAAGCCAGCAGTTCTGCTTCTAGATGAAGCCACATCTGCTCTTGACACAGAAAGCGAAAAGGTTAGTAATATGCATTCTACCATTTGTAATACACACAAAATACCTGGTTCAAATTCTTCACTGCAAGAACACAGGCGCTCCATCTACAATACAATTTTGAAAGTTCCACAGAACAACCCTTAGCTCCCTCTCTGTCTACGGCCTGCTTTTGCAAGGTGCAGAGTGCCTTCAACTCCTGGTGTCTAAATTGGGAGCTGATGGTAGTCAGCAACACTTGGGGCTGGACAGAAAGTGGGATTTTCAGAACTCCTCATTTTTGGCCTGCCTCAGTTCCTTCAAAGTCAGTTATGAAGTCAATGGCACTTTTTGAATGGGTTCACAGTTAGACCAATGCTGAGCACTTTGGAAAATCCCATTGATAATTAGCAACTTTGAGTTTGAGACAGGTGTCTTCAAACAGTTGACTGTGATCTACTAGAGGAGGCCTTGTAAGGCAAGTCACCAGCTCCTTCCTCTTTCCTTCAGCCAGCAGCACTAGCAGCAAAGTGGGTCTCTTTCTGCACTATTTCCTGCTCTGTCTGGGGGAACAGGTGTTGCTACAGAAACCGAGAGGGATCCACTCTGCCAGTAGAACTGCTGGCTGTCAGGACAGAATGGAACAATGAAGAAGCCTCTGTCCGCTTCCCAGTCCTTTGATCCATCTGCATTCAGAGGGTAAGAGGTGACATGTAGGAGCAGCTGGCTTGGAAAAAAGGCTTCAGCAACATCTCTTACCTCTCAGGAGATGTTGTGAAGGGAAGAGAGAGTAATTAAGCTATCCTCTGCTGCTCAGCTGGCTGAGCTTTCTCACTGCATCCACCATCTCCAGGAGAGGGGGCAGACTCCATAGGGACGAATAAACTGTTCATTTGGATGGGGATGCAGTGGAAGTGAAAAATGCCACCATGCAAACCACCATCCAGTTGTGAGCCAGATGTCAGGATCCTGAATTTTGGATTTTTATGGCTAACAAGAAGTGTCTGGCATTGCTGTTACTATCAATGAACATGCAAGTTTTAGTCATGTCTATGTATTTGGCTGGTCTGCTTTCTCCAAACTGATCTAAGTACTGTGCATGTCTAACTGACAAACACCTGGACAAATGCATATGGCGGGGAGGACAGAGGTGGTTAGTTTCTCTAAATTTGGCGTGTAGTTGGAAACAGACAGCATGCAGTATCAAATATAACACACACATTTGGTAAGCATCCGCTATCACAGACAATTCATTACACCTCTGCAAATTAGTTGTGTTGGTCCAAACTAGATCCTTATGGACCTCATTCTGCTAGCCTTTGTTCATGAGAGTAGTCTCAATGACTTCAGTGGAATCACTCACACAAATAAAGGTTGTAATATCAGGCCCCTGTGTTTGAGGCCTCCTTCATGCATGGGAAGTCCTGACTCCTAAACCCCAGTGAGGAATACCCAAGTGATAACGTGAACTATAAAGGCAAAGGTGTTACCTATGAAAGGGAAGATTCTCCAAGTAATAGCAAGTTTTTCACTGCATCTGTCTGCAGATTGTCCAGAAAGCCTTGGACGATGCCAGGAAGGGTCGAACCTGCATTATTATTGCTCACCGCTTGACGACCGTCCAGAACGCTGATGTCATAGCAGTGATTCATAACGGAAAAGTAGTGGAACAAGGGACGCACAGCCAGCTGCTGGCAAAGGAAGGACATTACTATGCACTTGTAAATGCACAAGTTTCTCATTAACATTAATGTTACAAACTAATCTATTTATATAAATACACACACAACCCACAGATAAATAATATTAATGAGGTCAGGGGCGGCTCCAGGCCCCAGCACGCCAAGCGCATGCTTGGGGCGGCATGCCGTGGGGGACGCTCTGCCGGTCGCCGGGAGGGCGGCAGGCAGCTCCGGTGGACCTCCCGCAGGCGTGCCTGTGGAGGGTCTGCTGGTCCAGCGGCTCCGGTGGAGCATCCGCAGGCACGCCTGCGGGAGGTCCACCAGACTCGCGGGACCGGCGACCGGCACAGCGCCCCCCGCGGTGTGCCGCCGTGCTTGGGGCGGCGAAATGGCTATGGCCGCCCTTGAATGAGGTGCATCTTTACTGAGATGTCTGCAGGTTTAAAACACGTAGTAAAAAACAGAGCAGAGACATTAATTTCTTCGTTGTCTCACAGCTTTAGTGTTACTTAATCCTATTGGTAAAATCCTTTGGGGCGTGTTGGTTAATTGTTCTTTTTTATTTTATCTTCTAAATCTACCCCCTTCCCATAAGCATTCACTATGTTAGGCATTCCTTCAGACTTCTCGGTGAAGACCGAAACAAAGAAGTCATTAAGCATCTCTGCCATTTCTAAGTTTCATGTTACTGTTTCTCTCTCCTCACTAAGCAGTGGCCCTACCCTGTCCTTGGTCTTCCTCTTGCTTCTAATGTATTGACAAAAAGATTTCTTGTTTCCCTTTATTCCCATAGCTAGTTTGAGCTCATTTTGTGCTTTTGCCTTTCTAACCTTGCCCCTGCATTCCTGTGTTGTTTGCCTATATTCATCCTTTGTAATCTGTCCTAGTTTCCATTTTTTATATGACTCCTTTTTATTTTTTAGATCATGCAAGATCTCGTGGTTAATCACAGAATATCAGGGTTGGAGGGGACCTCAGGAAGTCATCTAGTCCAACCTACTGCTCAAAGCAGGACCAATCCCCAGACAGATTTTTGCCCCAGATCCCTAAAGGGCCCCCTCAAGGATTGAGCCCAAAACCCTGGGTTTAGCAGGCCAATGCTCAAACCACTGAACTATTCCCCTGCCATTCCCATTGAATTTTGGAAGATATGAGCATAGACAGAAGCCATCTTTGGCATCCATCACTAAATACACAAGGGAACCGAGCTCTTGCAAGCTAAGAAAGATGGGTCCTTCAACACACCTATTCCTAGTGGATGGGTTTTTTACCTGCTGAAAATATTTAACATGAACCTATAAATATTCAAGGCAACATCTGTGAGTAATTCAGATAATGCTTTTGATTTCTGGAAGTGGTTGGTAAGATAAGGTAGTTTTGAAAAAGCCGAGAACAGTGTATCTGACACACCAAAAGGACACTGAAAAACTGTGCTGCATGTCGTATGAAGTCAATGTTAGGGAGACATTTAAAAAAAAAAGCTGAGTGAAGGTGAGGAAAGGACTACTGCTATGTTGTGTAATGCCCACAAAATCCATTAACCTCTGTGCTTCAGTTTCCCAATCCAAAAAGTATTGCTACCTCACTGGAGAGCCGAGGCCAAATTAACCCCATCAAATGAGCCATGTATAGACTCCAGTAGTCCGATGAGCTACTAGAAAAAATTTCATTGGTTCCTGTTATTATTTACTATTTCTATCATGGTAAAGACTATGGACCTCCAAGAGGGATGAGGGCCCCATTGTACTAACAAATAACACAGAGACGCCCTGCCCCAGAGAGCGCAGTCTGACAATATACACCAGATGACTAAATAGACAAACAGGGAAGTACAAAGTAACTGTATAGGCAAGTTATTTTATATTATTAATCACAATAGTCTATCTAGTCTAAGATGCTTATAGGACCCACATTACCATAGTACCTGATTGCTTCACAAACTTTAATTTATTTATCTTCACAACACCTCTGAGATGGAATCTGGGGTGCTATGCTGACCAGAGAGAGGTTGTCACCATGTGTCCTACAACCCTGGGTACCTTATAGTGTTTTGCTACTGTAGTTCCCATCCTGGGATGCTCACAACCAGCCTACAAGCATGCAGGTCACACCCTGAAGTGTCTGTGCACTAGGCAACCCTAACTCATCAGCTCTGACCCCAGCACCCTGTCTACCATCCCACAGCCCCACTCAGACTTCCAGCAGCCTTGGTTACAACCAGCAAGATCACCGCAACACACTCCTGGTCCCGAATTTTTCCAAAACGGTGTGCTCTCTATTATCCAGACCTCTCCTGGAGAGTTCAGAGAATTAAAAAGGTCCATTTGTTCTTCTAAAGACCCAAAAGCATATCACAGCTTATTAACTTTAAAGGGAAGGGTGTACTTACTCCAGTTAACACACCATGGAGTTGGTTTATAATAAAAATAAAAGAAATTTTATTAACAATAGGACATAGGTCAAGTGATGCCAACTAAAAGGAATAAAGTTAGAAAGGGTTAGCAGCAAATCAAAGTGAAAACATGCTTCTAAAAGTCTAAACCTTAATCTAGCAAGTTACAGGCTTTGTTCAAGATGGTTTCTCATTCTTCTTCCCAGCCATGGCTGACTTTCCTTCAATCAGGACCTTCCACAAAAGTACAAGGTGCTGGCTTTCCTTGTCTTCTTAGGCTGAAAGATCTTTGCCAAAGCAGGTTTCTCATCTATATTCAGTTCCAAAGACTTCACCCCCTCCCCACCCTTGGTTGAAGGACCCCTCTTTCTTAGCTTGCAAGAGCTCGGTTCCTTTGTGTGTCTAGTGATGGATGCCAAAGAAGGCTTCTTTCTATGCTCATATCTTCCAAAGTTCAGTGACTTTGTTTCAAGAGGCAGGATGACCTCATGTTGTTCTTTGCTTCCTATGGGCTTCCCATCCCCCTATATGTAACTGGAGTTTCCATTGTTTTGATTCCAGCATGCTTAATTTACACAGGAGACAGGTAAATAGTTGCCTCCTCTCCTGTATGGGAGGGAAACTGTTTCTCCCTGTTTGCCTGCAGAATTTAAAACATAACATCATTAAGTATCCATATGTCCTTAGATAGCGGTAATAGATACATTTCATAATGATATTATCACTAGTGTGTCATTAGCTTTCAGAAAAGACCTTAGTCTATACACTCTTATAATACAGTAATATTGTATACAATCCATTGATTCAATTGCTTATTACTTGAGGTTCCACCGCCTATGTTTCTACACCAGCAGACCTTTAAAATGGATTCTTCTGAAGGTTACCCCTCAAAGTGAAGTTTGTTCAGGTTATGAGGAAGGCAACATGGAGGTACATGCTCTTTCTTCCCTCAATTGTGTTTGCTGAAATGCAAATTGTTCCATTTCCTGCCATCTCCTCCCTCTGCTGTCTTGCTGTAAACTCCCCTGACACACTTTAACCATAATTCCAGCATATAATCATAACTCTCAATACACATTGCAGACACACATCACACAAGAATGTTAATGATCAGGATTAATTAGCTTTCAAATGATATCTCACAAGACATACTTTGTTCCAAGATTATTATATCAGTGTGTAAAGACTGCAGTGTTTATCGTCACAATGTCTGTGAGGTAGGGAGGTGTTGTTATCTGCATTTTATAAGTGGGGACCTGTGACACAGAGAGGCCAAGTGCCGGGCCCAAGATCACACAGGAAGTCTGTAA
>NC_059073.1:299373640-299398961 GCF_020497125.1 Mauremys mutica
GAGAAACTAGGACTTTTTATACTCACCCAAATAAAGGAGAACTTGCTTTCCTTTAAAATCCACAATATTTCTTTCAAGCATAGAGGTTTTGCTAACAGTGATGTCTTTTCTTGCCAAATACTAAGGTGATTATATTCTACTTACCTGAAAATGAGTGACACCACATCTCTGCCATGTTTACTTTTATATATCCTGGTACGTGGTTTTCAATCTTTACTATCTAAGGATCTTATTTTTATTACTATCTAACAAAGTGCTACTGTGACAGCTAGCTAGTTTAGCACTTATACGGTCTCATTAGTGTTGTTACTGAAGCCCAGATTCTCAAAGATATTTTGCTGCTGATTTCAAGGGGAATTAGGCACCTGAATAGCTTTGAGTATCTGGGCCTGACTGCCTTCCAAACACTAATGAATTTATCCTCAGAAGGAAATTTGGAATGTGAGTGATTGATGTGTATTTTCTCTAGAGATAGCATGGAGCCCTTTAAGAGCAGATGAAAGGACCAAGTGATGCTCTCTTGCGCCCCCACCTTCCAGTTCTATTCAGAATCTAATGAATTGTTAGAAGAGCACAGCTTCCAGCAGTCTTGGATTTTACACTCCAACCCATGTATCTTCACTATGTTAAAATAAGGCAAAAGTAAAAAATGTATTTACAGAACTAGAGCAGAGACTTTCCAATCCCTCATGTTGAGGTCTTCTGGAAGGAAGCCTGAAATGCCACCTACATCTCCTACCTCTGTTCCAATCAGCCCCATATCCTATGTCAGATACAGCACCAAACGGAGAAAGTTTGCTAATAATTTCAAAGCCCTCTAAACAGAACAGATGCCTCCCTCATTGCCGAGAATCCTAACTGTGTCTGGTGCCAACCAACCTTTTTTCCTGTGTGCGTTTTCCTATGCCTAAAACCAGGTTTCAACTGGATATACCATGAACGACAAACTGCTCAATGATTTGATTAAGAATAACTCAAAAATAACCCAATGTAAGATAACTAAATTTACCCAAAATGTCACCCTCAGCTTGAGACCAAATATGAGATTTCAGGGTAATGGATTTTTTTTCATAAAAGTTGGCAATGTCTGAAAATAAAGATTAATAATAAAAGTGTCTTTTTCAGCCTCAGTGTTACAATATGACACATACCAAAGCTGTTTTACAGATGCGGATATTTTCAGGGGGACCTGGGCATCTCGGACTACATTCTAATAAATGACTAGTGGTTTTGGATGCCTTACTTTCTGTGTCCAAAGTGACATGTCTTGGAGGGGCCTGATTTTGAAAAAGGAGCTGAGCTCCCACCATCTGGAAACAAAGCCATTTTAAGGTGTCTTAAATTGGACACTTAAAATCCCAAACACCCCACCTAACCAGCCATTTAAAAAATTTAGGCCAAGATATAATTTTGAGTAGCTCAAAAGCACTTCCCCTCAAGAGACATACACTGTTTCCATAAGAAGAAAGTTACAACTGGGTCAACTATTCTTTCTTATCAAACTGCAAATTACAAAATACAGTGAGAACCCACAGCAAGTCAAGTCTTTCAGGGGCATTATCACACTACAATGTTACCAGGAGATTTCATAGAAACTCTCAACTTCTGACTGTGCAGTTATTATCCCTTGTCATACAGAAAATACATATCCAATTCCTAGGGAAACATTTAATTCTTTACAGACAATATCGTGACTCAGTAAGCCATGGTCCATGTTAGGAATGCATGGAGAAAGAGAACCCTGACTCCATGATAGTGGTGGTTCTAAGAGCTGATATGGCTGATTCAGTCAGAATTCCTCTGCAGGAGCACACATCAGAGTGGGAGCTGCAATACAGGGTGCAACATATGCCTTACGATGGGAGCTCTGCTCTCCCTTGCTTCCACTCCTTTCCGGTCCCTTTAGGTAGCGTTTGTACTTGAACCTGGGGAGCACAAGGCCTGTGACAAGCCCAACCAGAAGTGCAGAGGGATGGGAAAAGGCTCCTTGCATCCTTCTCTACTCTGTGAACTCTCTTGCAGGGCCAGCAACAATATTGCCCTTTACTTGTATTGTAACTTTGCATATTTCCAACTTACCATACACACTGTATTGCACTATGAAACGGGGCTGGTTTGGGCACTTTTGGTGTTGCGTAATACATGATCTACAACTTAGCAATCTACCATCCTTGTAATGATGCACTCTTTCTCCAAACATTGACTTATGGAGTGGTGCCTCTTACTGTGTATTGTGCCATTAATGTCTATATACAGAAGAGGGTGGCTATTACATTGAATTTCTCAAGCCTGGAATTTCTCAAGCACGTGACAGCACCAGCACAGTCCATAGGAATATTCATCTTATTCCCATTTTTTCTGTCTCAAATATCTATTTTAAAAAATTAATTGAGTGGGTTCTTGCACATCCACAACATCCAGTCTCTCGTCACATTGTAGTCATTTACTTTAAAAAATGCATGTTAATTAAATCTATCCTTAAATAAGAAACTACCTGAATGATCACACTAAAATAGTTCATATGAGTTCATCTAGCCAGCCATCGGATGGAACAATTGCTCTACTTAAACAATGCTAAACCAATTTTTTCTTTTACTGAATAAATAACGTGAACAAATAACATGAACAGTCTCAATTTGAACTACTTCTCTTAAAAACAATGTACAAATGTAAGGGCAAATCCAACAAGGTACAGCAAGGAAGAAGCACAGTGTTTGAATCCATAAGTTTATAACATTCTGCAAAAACTACTAATTTTAACAAATAAAAAAATCAATTATTTGAGCAATAGACAAATGTCAGAACTCTGCTTTTATTTACACCCGTGCAGCTTCATTAACTTCAAGGGAATAAACAAAGGCAGAAACGAAGACAGGTAAGTCCTTGTGTTGAACCTCTGCACAAGGGTGAATTTCGCCGTCAGGCCCTGCTGTTGGAAGTTGTATCTAATGGGTATATTGCTGACTTCAGTAAGGTGCATGAGAACAGGTGTCTCCTCACACAAAACAAGGCACAGAAGTGGAGTCTACATGTTTATGACTTTAAATTGATTGGCTTTAAAATGTGTAAGGCACTTAGAATCCCAGACAGGCCCTATAAAAGCGAATGGAAATAAATACAACCATGAAGATGTAAAAACACAAAGCAACTATGGAGATTGAGAATAACATGGAGTTTTCCTGTGGAAACAACGGCACATGGCCAGTTTAGAATCCCAGAGTCTCCCAAAGCAGATTTTGAATAGGCATAATTCAGAAACAGATGAATAAACAGTAGTTATATGAATATCTGACCAATTCAAGTGTGGAGGAGGGATTCCTTGATGAGGAAAGGAGTGTTCCCTTGAGATTTGAAACCACTGGATAGAACTGAAAAAGCCCATGTTATTATTTATTATTTAGTTATAAGTCTACTGTAAAACTTTAAAATGAAAAGCTTATACTAAATCAGTTTAAAAATATCTTATTCCAAAAAATAAGAAACATTTTTATGAGTTGGCGCTGTAAAAAACAGAGAATTTTTCTGCCACTTCACCAACAACAGAGTCCAGACAAGACTGATTTACTATACAGCCAAAGTTAAGAGCAAGTTTCTATTGGCTTAGTTAGAACTGATGTATGCCAAAATGTATGCCAATGAGTACATTTTAAACAAGAAGGGCCAAATTTTGGCTTGAGAACCACATAATTTTTATTTATATCCAGCCACACATACAAAGAAGAATTCCCCACACAAGTCATAATTATCACAGGTATTGAAGAAGTGAATGCACTGTTTTTTGGTGGGCACACTCTTAGGGTGGCAAGCCAAAAACATAACCATCAACTTGTACCCTCTCAGATTATTTAATAAATGAGTACATGGAGTTGAAGGTGAGAATGGGATTTTATGATCATGTAGCCTACATAACAGAGATTACAAAATTTCACCCAGTCACTCCTGTATCAAGACCAGAAACTTTTGGGGAACTCGAGTATAGCTTTTAGAAAGACATCCAATCTTGTTTGAAAGACTTAAATACACCAACTCTTTATCTGGGCCTCTCTGTAGTTACTATGGTCCATAATAGCCATTATGTGGCAACACTTTGGAAGAAGGCACAGGTTTTTCCTGTGCCTGTAATGCAGTATATTAGAGTTGCCTTCACCCTTCTATCTTGTTTGACATGCCAGACACCTTCATTCCCAATAAGTAGGACAGCCAGCAACTGCCCCAGATAGCAGATAGCAGTTTCCTGGTTTATTTTGACTGAAAGTGCAGATGCACACTGAAAAAGTATTGCAAAAATGGCACGGAGCAGGAGGGTTTCCATTATGATTGTGTCTAACACTTCTTGCTCACTTTCCAATTAGGAAAAAGAGTTGTTTTAATTGCCAATCCTGCAAACTCATCCTGTTATCTGAAAGTCAAAATGAGTTCTTTCCTGCTTGCATACCATATTGGCGCCCCCTCCCCCCACAGTCTGGCACCTGAGGCAGCCGCCTCAGTTCGCCTCATGGTAAGGCCAGCCCTGGATATTCTTCTCAGCTGAGGTGGATTTCCTTTTCTTTGTGGTTCTCAACACACGTCTCCTTGAACGCACTAACTTAGGCCAGCATGAGGTACTGAGCATCTTATGTCAGGCGCTACTGTCAGGAAGATTAAAATTCATACCAAGGGCCTCTTTATTGTTCAATGCCACTGGCCAAAGAAGATAAGCATTCGTTTGACATAAATAAAAATAATGTTTAGGATAATGGTGGGCATCTGTCAGCACACCAAAGAAAACCAAGTTCAGCAAGTAAAAGCAGGAATATAATTTGGTCATTCAAAAAAGCCATCTGGTTTAAAATTAATCTGGTTTAAAACGAAGTAGGTGGAAACCTCAGGTCACATCCACACACAGACACACACACACACACAAACCTGATTAACAACTGCAACTAAACTTGGTTGCCACTCAACTCTGTTCTTACATGGTATAGCCCAGATTGCATGGATGGGTCAGAATCACGTTATAATGGGATTCAGAACCCTATCCCAGTTGTTAGGAACAAGCCTGAACTTCAACCAAATTTAATGACTGTTTTAGGTGTGGTTGGTTTTAGCTTGTAAATGAGGTCTTAGCTCGGTAGCATGTAGCATACTTTCATAATGAGGTTCTAACACGATTTCCAGTCAAACAAATCTTTATTCAGAGTGGTCAAGGAAATTTCCAATAATAGTAGTTAATCATGGTTAGAATTAGTATAGTTCTTCTCCTACTTTGGCTAGAGTAAGTATACACATAATTAATACCTAAATCTTCATGTGAAAGGTGGTGCAGTAAAATTGTGCTGTGTATGAGGAAAGAGGGTGGATTAATCCATTTGCAATTTGTTATAGGAAAGGCAAGTGAGAAAATGGTGTATTTATAAGAAAAACTTTAGCACTAACCTGCCGCAGCATGGCTTTAAATGCCATATGCCTTAATCTCATTGTTAGGATTTCTCCTGACCTCCCATAAAGGAATCTCTGCAAGAAGAAAAAAACAGTAGTGCCTCATATCTTTGATTTTTACTACTTGTAATTTAAATGGCAGTCTGATGCTATTTATACAGTCATTTATTACAAGCATAGCACAAAATGGTGAGATGTGAATATAAAATTAAAAAAACCAACCAGAGCTGAACAATACAGCTGCAGAACCAGACAGACATTCCCCCATCCCATCATGCCATGATCACTCAGCTGCCAAATTTAAATCCACAGCTGATTAAAGCAGTTACTAGAGTGCAAACTGCTGTTCCAACCAATTGTTTTATTGATTACGAGAGTTTACCTGCAAAACTCAAGTGATAAAGCAAACACCACCTATAACAGCAAATGTGATGGAGAAAATGTTAGCTTCATGCCGGATCCTCTCCCAATCATCTTTTATTGAAAAGATCTGCAAAAATAGAAGGAAAAACATCCAAATATTTTGTTAGCCAGCCTATTAATAGATGCTGTATAACACTATATAGACTAGAATGGAGTTTCTTACATACTTGGGGAAGAAGAGAGGAGAGCATTTATATGAATGAATATTTCAAGGTTAAAATTAACGAGGACTAAGGGTTAAATTTTTAAAAGCCTCACATGGACTTTTCTGCCTCACACTCACTCCCCTCCTGATAGTCATGGTGCTGTACATCTGCTGCCTGGCTACAGAGAATTACCTTTGTTCAGACCTTTACCCACTGGTCATGGGTGGCAGGTTTGTAGAAATTTTGATGGTGCCCAGAACCCGCCCCCCCAACTCCGCCCCCCCAAACTCCGCCCTCCCCACCTGCCTAAGGCTCTTGGAGGGGGGTTGGGTGGGCGGAGGAGGTCTGGGGTGCAGGTCCTGGGCTGGGGATTAGGGTGCAGGAGAGGTGCAGGGTGCAGGCTCTGGGATGGAGTTTGGGTGCTGGATGCAGGCTCTGGGCTGGGGCAGGGGGTGGGTGTGCAGGAGGGAGTGAGGGGTGCAGGCTCTGGGATGGAGTTTAGGGGTGGGAGGCAGTGCAAAGGGAGGGATACAGGCTTTGGAGGGAGTTTGAGAGCAGGAGGGGGTGTGTGGGAAGGGGGAGGGGGTGCACGCTCTGGGAGGGAGTTTGGGGATAGGAGGGGATGCAGGGGTGAGGGCTGTGGGGTGGAGGATGAGGGGTTCATGATGCAGGAGGGGGCTCAGGGATGGAGCAGAGGATTAGGGTGCGGGGGATGAGGATTCTGGCTGGTGCTGAAGGGTTCATGATGCAGGAGGGGGCTCAGGGCGGGGGGCAGAGGATTAGGGGGCAGGGGGATTTTATGGGGGCTCTGGCAGGGGAGGAGGGGTTTGGGGCGTTGGAGAGGCTCAAGGCTAGGGTGGAAGGGCAGGGTAAGGGCAGCCTGCCTTGCCATTAGTGGAGGGCAGGCACTAGGACCCTGGGGCAGCAGACAGCAGTTGCTGCGGGAGCAGGGCTCCGCCTAGGAATGTGCTACTCCAGCAGCATAAGCAGGCACGGGAGAGGTGTGCGCTGCTTTCTTTCGGGCAGGGATGGTGGGGGAGACCCGGGGCGGGGGTGGGGGGACATGACACGTGGTGGGGGGTGGCAGGCAGAGGCCCGGACCTGCTCCAGGCAGGGACGTGGCGGGGCTGGGGGGGAGACCCATGGGGGCCGGGGCCCCTCTCCAGGCAGGGCCAGGGAAGAGACCCAGCTCCAAATATTGCTGGAGCAGGGCACCCGGCCCTGAATATTGCTGGAGCTCGGGCACCACAAAAGAATATAACCTGCCGCCTATGCCACTGGTGTCAGAGACTACAGTAATGATTGTGCCCATTCCCTGGCTTTAGAGCGCTGACACAGCACTGAAGTCAAAATTAGAAGGAATGAAAAAAGCAATCTTGTTAGCAACTGGTTGGTCAGTAACTTCCTAATAGAAGTTGGCCCTCTGATGCCATCAGGAAACCTTTTTTCTTGATGATATTCCAATAGGCATAATCTTTCAGGAACAGGAGCACTACAAGAGGCCCTATTTCACCCTATTCAGCGCAGAAAGACCCCCATCCACATTAGAGAGAGGAAAAGAAGGTGTGAGCCAGCGATTAGCCCTGGCCGAGATAATTTAGTTGGGGTTGGTCCTGCTTTGAACAGGGGATTGGACTAGATGACCTCCTGAGGTCTCTTCCAACCCTAATATTCTATGATTCTATGATAAACTACAGGAATGGGAACTTCTCGGTTCTACAACATGATCCAACAATGATATCCTCTGTGGCTTTGGACAACTCACATCTCTCTGCCTCGGTTTGTGTAAAATGGGGATAATCCTTCCTTCCTTCCTTCACAGATAAATTGTGAGGACTCATTCATTTATGTTCATAAAATGCTTTGTGAATGGGAAAAAGTGCAATATAAATACTAAGGATTAATATACTACAGAGAAACTATGTTAGCCAGAACCATTTTCAAATAGAAAGATGCAAACATGTTATTCCTATGTTCTGAATTGTTTTACAAACCATGTTTATAATCTGCTTATGTTGGGTGCTCAGTGACCCAAGAAACAGTGGTGAAACTATGCTAGCATATGTTTTTGAAGAACTATGTATAAAAATGATTCTAACTACCCTGATTTCAATGAAGTGTACATAGGGCCAACGGTACCAACCAGGTCAACTTAACTAGCCTCCTTCTACAATTACATTACGGAAACATCAGTACTGCACTTACTGTTATAATTTTAGCAAATATGATGGAAAAGATAGGGTGAAATGCTCCACTAATAACAGCAGTTAGTGTCCCCAGTGCAATGAAAGGCCACTCAGACTTGTTTATTCTAAAAAGCTTGAGGAAAGAAACTTCGGGAAGGTGTTCCTGGAAAAGAAAAACAGATTAAAATCAGATCTTTTATTTTTGTCAAATACAATTCAATTTTATATTTTTAAGAGAGCTGAGCTGCATTATAGTGCTGTCAGGGTTCCCTTCCCACTCTGAACTCGGGGGTACAGATGTGGGGACTCGCATGAAAGACCTCCTAAGATTATTTCTACTAGCTTAGGTTAAAAACTTCCCCAAGGCACAAATCCTTCCTTGTCCTTGGATGGGTACTGTCGCCACCACCAAGGGAGTTAGACAAAGATTTAGGAAAAGGACCACTTGGAGTTCCTGTTTCCACAAAATATCCCCCCAAGTCCCTTCACCCACCTTCCTGGGCAGGCTTGAGAATAATATACCAACCAAATAGGTAAACCAAGGTGAGCACAGACCAGACCCTTGGGTTTTTAGGACACTAAAAACCCAATCAGATTATTAAAAAAACAGAATTTTATTATAAAGAAAAAAGTAAAAGAAGCACCTCTGTAAAATCAGGATGGAAAGTAATTTTACAGGGTAATAAGATTCGAAAGACAGAGGATTCCCCTCTAGGCCAAATTTTAAAGTTACAAAAACACCGGGAATAAACCTCCCTCTCAGCATAGGGACAATTCACAAGATAAAACAAAAGATAAACTAATGCATTTCCTTCCTATTACTTACAATTTGTAATCTTAGATGCTTAGTTCAGGTATGGCTTTGGGAGATGTATTTTCCCTGCCCTGATTCCTCGCTGACCTGGAGAGAACCCACAGAGAGACAAAACAAAAACCTTCCCCCACAGATTTGAAAGCATCTTCTTCCCTCATTGGTTCCCTTTGTTCAGGTGCCAACCAGGTTATTTGAGTTTCTTAATCCTTTACAGGTAAAGGAGGGATTTTATGCTACCGTTAGCTGTAAATTCATGACAGGTGCCTACAAGAAGAGTTCAGTTTAAGAACCCTGGACTAATAGAGAACAAGGCAGGTAAATGGAACGACTACAAGTGGCAGGACTGGCGAAAATCCATTCTAAAAACACTCTGGAATACTCTTAACAGCAAACTTTACATGGTACTTTGTACTTACAATCAGTAGCACCTTTCACTCAAGAATCTCAAGAAGCTCTACAAAGGAGGTTATGTATTACCCATATTTTATAGATGAGGAAATGACACATTCAGAAGTGAAGTGATTTGCTGAAAGTTGTACATTGAATCAGTGATACAATTTTAGGAAGAGGACACAGTCCTCTTGACTCTCACTGAAATAATTTTTGATATACACCACCTTTCAGAAATGTTCTGATCTCTCTGGAAGAATTGTGCAGGTTTACCACTGAACTGCTGAATCTTTTTAGGATGAAAACAAAGACCCACAAACCAAACAACCAAAACCAAACCAAAACAAAAAAATCTCGACTACGCTACAGTAAACCATTACCTCTTCGGGTGCAGCTTCTTCTTCAGCCTCTTTTTGTGGAACATGTTTTAAGCTTGCTCTTTTGGAAATCAACCCACTGATGGGGAACACTTCTTCGTGATCTTTTAAGGTAATAGTTTCTGTTGATTCTTCATGGTCTTCTGTTTTAATAGACTTTAACACAACATAAATTCAGTCACAAATACATCCAAAAGGTCAGTGCAGTTGCATTAGGTAGACTTAGGGTGACCAGATGTCCTGATTTTATAGGACTGTTCCAATTTTGGGGGCTTTTTCTTATATAGGCACTATTACCCCCCACCCCTGTCCCGATTTTTTACACTTGCTATCTGGTCACCCTAGGTAGACCTCCACTTCCATTTGCAGTTTCATGTAGGTTCTGTGAGACCCTGACTGCTATTTTGGATTTAGTCCTCTGACTGAATTTGCTACTCACACCCTTATTTGGCAGAAACATTAAGAACATTTCTCCTAGTTATTGGATTCTCACTCCTCACGTCCTGAACTCCAGCTACAGGCATCTTCTGTGTTCTCTACATATTTTACACAAAAAGCTAACATTTTGTGCCACGCATTAAGGAAGCCATGCTCACTTTCTTCCAAAGAGCCTAATTCTGTGCAGTTATTCCTGTGAGCTTCCATTGACTTCCATGAGAAATGAGGCTGCTCTGCCTCTTTCAGAAGTGGGCCCAAAAGGTTGTAAGCAAACAATTACATTTAAAAATACTTTGAAATATTGTTTTAATTCTGTTTTTCAATGGGTTTGCAAAACTCTTGAGAATACATGTGTGTTCTCCCATTTTAGGCCAAAATCCTGGCCCCATTGAAGTCAGCGGCAAAACTCTTATTGACTTTGATAGAGGGAGGATTTCATTCCTAGTATTTGGAAACAATTTCTTCTGAATTTTCCTTCTAGTTTATCTTCCCATGTTGAGAATATTGATTATTTTATATATGGTTTTGTAATTTCATAGGTATAGATAGATCCCCTTTTAGGCCCCAAACCAAATCAAGCCAACAGAAAGGAATATAGAAGCTTGAGCACCAAGGACAAGTTAATTAAAACTATCCTCTCTGTATCTCTATGTGAAAAGTTACAAGGACAAACTTGCTAATTGTATTAGCACAGCCACAGACAAAGAGTCTGCTCGAGGAGGTGATAAGAGTTGCCATCTGCTGATTAATTATCACTTCAAACAAACATCAGCATGATGAAGCAATTCCCATAGACTTGTATAAGGACAAGACCCTATAAGAACAGAACCAAAAACTCAGGGACTTTAAGTCTGGTTCTGCAACCACCCTCCAGGAGCATCAGATGCGCATCTGACAAGGACTCGGCTCCACCCTCGTGTGCAGGCTACCTGGCCAGTACTCTAGGCTGGTAACTATAACAATTCTGCAGAACTTGTTATAAATAAGTATGTAAATGAATAAGGAATAGTAGTGAAATTATATTGAACTGCATATCCTGATTTCTCTCTCTTTCTCTGTATTTACAATAAACATGGCATTTTGCCTTATCCCTCTTATAAGATCCTGTTGGTATTATTTTATTAGTATTATTCCAGCACCCCCAGAGTATCAAAGTGGGTTGATTCTGAATTGCACAGATGAAAGAATCCATGACAGTACAACAGTTCTAAAGTATAGCATATAAGAAAGTTTCCTACTGATATGGTTTAAAACACTATTTCCAGGGTCAGAGCAGGCCAGACTCGTTCTGAAACTGTTTTAAAACCAAAACAATTTTCAAAGTTATATTGAAGAGTTTTCTAAAATACGGCTTTAAAAACAGCCTAGTTTATATCTATTGGCCATTCTTAAACTGTGTTGTTAACAGGAGTTGGTTTTAAAACCATGGTAACATAAATGGTATGAAAAAAACTGCTTTAAAATTGTTCCACTGTCACAACTTAGGGCCAGTCCAGGCCTTGTCTGCATTAAACAAAAACTACTAGCACGTCTCTCACAGCTGGGCTAGCAATGATGACAGAACCAGGTAGATCAGCCTCTATTCTAACCCTGGATAGAGAACATGGTAGTAAAATGCCTGTGCTCTGCCTACAGTAAGCTAGCACGATTTCTACCATTGAAGTTGCTCTGGGTGCTAGAGCAACAGTGGGGGCAAAGGCTGAAATGGTGTATATACACACCTGCACTACAACTGTAAATTGTACAAGCACCTGGTTGTCTAGCCGTTAGGGGGCATCTGGATTCTGACAGATTCTGTACATAGTGTGGATCCAACATCAAAATTAGGAAATAGAATTAGACTAGACTGTTATCTTTTCTTTGGAACCACCTTTGTGCTGTGAAAGCTTCCATCCACCCCTTTAGTTGGGATTCCACACACAGTGGTTGCCAAAGGAGCTATGCTACAAGGAAGCTGGAGGGTGGGAAAGGGGGCCTGATTTCAGCACATCCTGGGGTATCTGTGGGTTTGGGGATGCATGGGGGAGGAAGCAAACCCCAGTGACATGTACGAACAGAACAATCTTGGTTTTTTGCAGGAGGCGGTGATTTGGCTTTTAGTTACCATCGTGCCTCTCACTTCTTGGCAGAGTAAAGAACTTAATGCACGAACTAGTGTATGCGTAACCTCTTATTTTCAATAAATGAAGTTGATATGTCACAAACAAGGACTTTCACAGCAAAACTTTGGTATCGTTTGTAAGGTACCAGTTTCTTGTTGCAAGTGAATAATATTTAACCCCCATTTTCTCCATCAGCTCTGAATGTGTTCCTACTTACAGCCACAGCACCATCCGCTATGGGCCACTATTAACATTTTTGCAGTCCGAATGGTGGAAAGCCGATGAGCTATTACAAGGAGTGGTTCGAACCTTTTGCTGGCCTCGTAAACAAACAACCTAAAATTGTCATTTTGTGTCCCCTGTGCTTGGAGGATTTAGTGCCATTTACTCTAATTGGTCATATTGAGACTGTAGTTTCCTCCAATCCGATTTCATTTGCTAAACATCCTGACAATTCCGTGAGTTTTTTCCAACAGCTGGCAAAACTAAAACCTTTTCATATCCTGGTCCTCGTCCTCTGGCTGAAGGGCTACAGGAGACCTGCTTGCCGGCAGTCCACACTCAGCAAACTCAGAAAGCTTCTTTTTGCTTCGCCTGATTTTCTTGACTCTCCATCTCTTTTTAAATTATTCAAAATTAGAAAAGGCTAAAACTCTGCAGCTGCTTTAGGTTTTTATGCACACATGGAACAGTCTCATAGGGACTGATTCCTTGCAGAGACTCAGATGGAACAAACAGGACAGGGTAGGCCCACTGCTCAGTGAGGAGGGAGAAACAGGTAACAGGAAACTTGGAAATGGCAGAGGATGCTTAAGGACTTCTTTGTTTCGGTCTTCACCAAGAAGTTCTGAAGGAATGCCCTAACATAGTGAATGCTAAGGGGAAGGGGATAGGTTTTTCTAGAAGGTAAAATAAAAATCAGAACAAGTTAAAAATCTCTTAGAAAGGGTTGGATGCTTGCAATTCACCAGGGCCTGATGAAATACATCCTAGAATACTCAAGGAGGCTAACAGAGGATGGTATCTGAGCCTGCTAGTTCTTATCTTTGGAAAATCATGGGAGACGGGGAGAGATTCCAGAAGACTGGAAAAGGGCAAATATAGTGCCCATCTACAAAAAGGGAAATAAAAACAACCCAGGAAACTACAGACCAGTTAGTTTAACTTCTGTGCCAGGGAAAGATAATGGAGCAAGTAATTAAGGAAATCATCTGACCACCACTTGAAAGGTTTGGTACGGTGATAGGGAATAGCCAGCATGGATTTGTAAAGAACAAATCATGTCAAACCAATCTGATAGCTTTCTTTGATTGGATAACAAAGTTCTTGTGGGATGTCCGCAAAATAGATTGCGGTTCGATTCAGCTTTATATTGGGAGAGGAAAATCAGGCTAGGATACGGAATAAGGTGGCAAAAGCCAAGAGGCTGGCGTTTTGTATTTGGGGGTTTGTTACTTATTGGGCCAAGGGGAGAGAGTAGGAGGCAATGGTTTTAGCGTGGGATGTTGTTAGAGCAATAGTTAAACAACCCAAAAATCATTAAACAGATACAATTGTGTACTGCTCACTTGCACCACAGCTGGATATGGCTAGACACACCAATCACACATGATGGGAATGAGGTTCGTCTAACAGGGCGGTGACCGGTTGCAAACACAGAGAAAGAGACCCACAGGCCAGCTGCCTCAATTTCCTCCCATGCTTTCAATCACTAAGGGTAAACCCAGATGGTGTGGTGCGGCTGCAGTTGTGCAGATTCCACTCACACAGACCGCTCGGGGGACAGTGAAACCTTGGTCAGCTAATCCCCAGGTGGAGTACAGCTCCCTATGACACAAACACTCCGGACAAAAGACAGAGCAGTGACATCACACACTTAATAACAGTTGTACAATAAACAATGGGTGTGGTTATTAAAACTTAAAAACAAACTATAATGATAGGCAATTGTTGCAATTATGAGCTCAATTAACTTTAATCCTTAAACCACTGTGTACCACACTTGGTACTGGGTTAGGGGTATGGGAAAAATAGGAGGCTACATAACGCAAAACTGCCAGAAATTAGAAAACCAAATACCCGCACTCCAGGCGCCTAGCTCTGACCAGTCAGAGCAGACACCAGAAGCATGATGTAGCGGGTGCCAGGGAACAGGTCAAAGACGACAATGAAGACGACACGACACGAGCTAGCTATACCGGGAGGGAGACCGCTGGCCGATAAGGTTGATCAGGTCCTTCAGCTGATCACGCGGATTACTCCACCCAGATTTTGGGGGGAAAACCTAGTTTTGTGTGTTTGGGGAGATAGAAAGGGTCTCACTCACTCGTGTCAACATCTGATTGCGTCCACTGGTTCCCCCTCCCTCCAGGCTTCGAGCTGTTGCCCCCCACGCCCGGCAAGGTATTTGCACACGGCACACTGGGGTATCTGGGCAGAATTAGGTCTCTTGTATACGCAGTACTCTGGAGTTTGTCTGGGCAGAACTAGCCTGACCTCCAGACGACCGGGCACCAAAAGATGAGCGGGGAAAATGCATAAGAACGGAGGTGCTGGGCAGAATTGGTCTTTGCTACACTGCACTTAGTCTGACCTTTAGGACGTGCCCAACAGAAAAAAAAAGCAGGAAAAGGTACACACAGCACCATTTAGTGTTGCCTGGGCAGGGATTAGGGTCTCTGCCCTTTCCTATGCCAACCAAGAACCTGGTCCCAAGATGGAGGCTGCCTTGTCCTTTTAACAGGACAAGATTGCCGTGAGGACCTGACACTCTTGGACCATTACAGATGCCATAACTGCGTATAAAGGGTTGCGACAGTGGAGTAACGGGTGAAGCAGTGGAGGTATTGAATATACCTAGACAAGGTAGTAAGGCATGTTGATATACGGTCATCATGATTATTACTTATCAATAAACAAGGCAAAATACACTTTAGATGGGGCTACTATAGTATTGGGGTGCAATAACTGGCTGGATAACCGTACTCAGAAAGTAAGTTATTAAATGGTTCCCAATTCCTGCTGGAAAGGTAGAACAAAGTGGGGTTCGCAGGGGTCTGTTTTGGGTACCGGCTCTGTTCAATATCTTCATCAACGACTTAGATATTGGCCATCGACGAGTAAAGGTTATGCTTATTAAGTTTGCAAGATGATACCAAACTGGGAGGTGATTGCAACTGCTTTGGAGGACAGAGGCTCATTAATTCAAAATGATTGCTGGACAAATTGGGAGAAATGGTCTGAGGTAAACAGGATGGAGATTAATAAAGGACAAATGCCAAAAGTGCTCCACTTAGGACAGGAATCATCAGTTTCCATCATATATAGAATGGGGGAAGGAGACTGTCATAGGAAGGAGTAGGGCCAGAAAGGGATACTAGGGGTTAGAGTGGACCACCAATCTAAATCTTATGTACGTCATACAGTGTAGATGCATGTTGCCAAAAAACTAAGGCACAACGTGATTCTGGGATGCATTAACAGGGTGTATTGTGAGCAATGACACACTAAGTCATTCTTCCACTCTACTACTGCACTGGTTAGGCCTCAACCTTGGAGTATTGTGTTCAGGTTCATGGGCACCGCATTTCAAGAAAGAAGTGGAGAAACTGTAGCGTGGTCCAGAGAAAGCGCAACAAGACTGATTTTAAAGGTCTAGAGAACATGACCTCATATAAAGGAAGGCTGGAAGAATTGGGTTATGTTTATATTGGAGAGCAACCAAGAGGAAGACTGAGAAGGGACACTAATACTAGCAGTTTTCAGGTAATCTAAAATGGGTGTCATCATTATGGAGGGCGACAAGCTTGTTCACCAAATCCTCCATGGATCGAACAAGAAGACCCCAACCTCACTTTGGGCTCTTAAACTGCAGCAAAGTGGAGGTAATTAATGTTTGGACATTAGGAAATAATTTCCCTAAATGTCAGGAGTGGTTAAACCCTGGAAATAAATTGTCCTAGGAAGGTTTGAATTTTAATCTCCATATCTTCTGGTCTCTAATTATACTAGAGTAGGTTATATACACATCTAAAATTTATGGTCTCTACATTATAATGACCTCCCCATGAGTTCATAGGGACTGGACGCGCATTACCTCTCGAGGTACCCAACCATTCCTAGATTACCTAATGTGAATCTATCACACGATGAAAACGAGGTATCTTTTAAAGGGCAGTTATTAGAGCACTAAACAATTTACCACGGTTTTCACAAATCACACCCCTTTAGGTGCACTCTTGCCAGTGCAATGGTAGACAAAATCGTGTCGTCAGTGCTGAGGATTCTATTTTTTTGGAGTGACATGAGCAAGTGGAATAAGTAATCAATGCACAACTAAGAACTCATTCTTCGGCATATTGTGCAACAATCTCTATGAAAAGCAGTTAACTAGTAAAGTATTCAAGATTTTACACACCCAAAGGATTAACATTTCTGTAAGCAACTTCTTAATACCCCCATTTGGCAATTTTTGTCAGCATATGGTCTGATGATTTCTGAAAAGTACAGAAATATTCTATCTGGTACCAATTCAGATCGCGTTTGTGTATTTTAAAAATTGTATTTTCAAGAAACAGGACAAGATGTTGATTTCTAAAACTAAGTTCTAACAGAGACAAATTATTATGCCAAATGTTCCAAATGTATGCCCTCAATCGATTTGCACCTATTTTACAACTCTGGGATGTAGCAAATGGGGTTTGCACAGTGTGGCATCACGGTCCCAACTTTTTGGGCCCCATAACCACATACCAATACATTCATTATATCTTAGGGATTTACGGACCCCAGTCATGCACTGAGGGCTTACTCCGTACAGAGCCTCACTGCAGGGGACTGGTTCCCCTTGGGTCAGATTTACTCATGTGGTGTACTGTTGTTCCAAATGGGGCTACAGCATTGTTACAGCTGAAGTAAGTGGGCAGTGCCATTTGGCAGTCTAATTGAGTAAATCACCCCTGTCATTGGCGTCCAGTACAAATCTAAATAATCAGTTCACTCTTATTCCATTGCTTTTGAAAGAAAATTTATTTGATTGAAGACAGAAGATGGAAGTAAGAGGTTGTGTCATTATCCCAGCATTTTACCTTTTTTCCAGTGCCAGCCTTGGGAACCTACTGACTCACTTTCTGTAATCCAGGCAGATGTGGCCTCATCTAACAACTGAGAATTTGTAGGGTGGTTTGCGAAATCCAAGCTCAAGCTAATGGATATTCTCATGCTTCTGTGCACACCACACATCATGTGCTCCTCTTTCTCCTACTAGGGTATTGATATTTCTGAGAAAATAGCAGCGACAAACCATTCAGTTTTTTGCAGTATAGACAATTAAACACTAAACAGTAGCTTGATCTCACAGTCCAATGAAGTCTATGGTAAAGTATAGACACGCCACACCCCCCATCCCCCAACCCTTGAGTTCAAGATGGACCTTTGGATCAGGCCTACAGTGAGAGGCATTAGATAATTATGTATTATGGGAATGCAGCCTAGTGAAATGAAAGCTAAGGTTATAGATTGTCTGATCCCCAGAGTGCAGGACACAAATCCCATTTGAAATGAAATCTACACAAGTCATTTTCAGTAGCAAAAATCTTCCCACAAGTAGGTGGTCATGGCATTTTTTCAGATGGGGTACTAAGGACCAGAGGGGCAGCCCAAGGCGATAGAGGGAGTTTCTTCTTGATCTGGTACTGGAACACAGATTTCTGATGTGAAAGACCCAAATCTTATTCACTCACAGCCACAGCACCCCTCAAAAAATACATGTCAGATCTGCTGCCCTGATTCAGCCAGGTACTGAAGCACCTGCATAACTTGAAGCACTAGGGTGACAAGATAGCAAGTGTAAAAAATCGGGCTTGGGCTGGGAGGGGGGGTAATAGATGCCTATGTAAGAAAAAAAGCCCCCTATAAAATCAGGACATCTGGTCACCCTATGAAGCATGTAAGTAGTTCTATTGACTGTGAGGATACTCATGTGCCTGAAGTCATGCACATGCTCAAGTGCCTTATTGAACTGGTGCCTTTGTGCCCATAAGCACTACACCGATCACCACCTTATATGCCTAAAAATACAAATTCTTGAATGACACTGCAAATTCCACTCGTGGCCACACGGTGGCTGTAAAAAACAATGTTTGTGCTTACATTTATCAGCTGCTGCTGAGTTTTGGTTACCATATTCCTGTGATTTTGCAGAGGGGCAGCTGTCCCTCAACTTGGGGCTGAGATTGAAGGAAAGACAACCATAGTTCTTACTTTTAAGATGCATTTATATCAGAGTCATCCATGCTTCCAGCTTTTGGATTCACAGTTATCCCTCCCCTGACCCCAGCCTAGATTTGTTTCCATTTCCTTAGATGTCTGTTTCAGAGAATTTAGAGAAACATTGCAATTGCTGGAAATTCCTTCTGTCACAAACACACAAAAAATGGTTTCTTTTATGGTTCATATCTCAATATCTCACTTTATTTCAGTTCATTTCCAAGAATGCCGGTTATTTTAAGTACCATACTTACATCAGGAAACTCCATGATAAAATCGTAAGCATTTGCTTCTTTTGCTGCATTCTCAATTTCTTCATCAGTTACATCCTCTCGACCATATCTTATATTGTTTTCTAATTGTTGTCCCAAACAGAACAGGTTTCCTGACTGACCACACCAATGAATTCTCGGTAACGTCTCAGATTAAGGGACTTTACGTCGTGTCCACTGTGATCTAAAGAAAGAAAAAGACTATGAGAGCCTGAGGTTTTGTATATTATTATTTTTCTTCTTATTTTGTATTACTGTAGCACCTAGAAACCCTGGTCATGGACCATGACCGCATTGTGCTAGGTGCTGTTTCAAACACAGGTCAAAAAGACACTCCTGTTCTTGAATCTTTCTAAACCTACAGATGTTTAGGACAAAATCTTCCCATTCAGTTTGTTAGGGCAGATTTAGGATTCATGAGAAAAGTGAGGATTTATTTTTGTTTCAGTGAAGAAATAGTCCTTGGCCAGATGTTTCCATACACCAAGTGGAGATTTGCCTCTGCCAGCACCACATCTGCAGTAAGGCCCAAAGTAAAGGAAAAAAAGGAAGGTGCCCTCAATCTGAATCCTTCCATCCCTTACATAGTGTTGGCTGGAGATATTTTTTCATTTTTGCAGGAGAAGGAAAACTTGAAACCAGCAGAGGCCATTTCTGCTTATCAATCGTAAATGGTATTATGGTTTCTTGACACACACCCTAAGGCCTGCATGAAGCATGGTGCAAGGAGGATAGATTGGGAAAAGAACAACCATCCTGTATCTTAAATGGGAGATCAATCCAATGCAGGTAATCCATAAGGTGAAGGAGGTAACACAAGGTTTGGCACTTTACACTTTAGCTGTGCTCAGAAATGCCCAAGAAAATTCTTTGTCTGGATAGCAAATAGGAGAGGACAGATATAAGCGTCAGGCAATCGTTGAGACCAACACCAGTCTTCTACGTGCACTCTCACAGGACTGTGCGACACTGAAGCCGGGGTGGAGTGTGCTTGGCTGTATTTTGTTACAGTGTTGTTTTTTCCCATTTTCACACATGAGGGGGATCACCATTACGTAGTGGTCTGGAGGACAGAGTTGCGAGAAGGTCAAGCCCAGAGACTGTCCTGTCAGGACCCTGACCCATCTCTCCAAAACTCGCTTGCCAATTCACAGCACCAGGACAAGAAGTTCAGGTTCTGGAGTGAGCAGCAAGGATGGAGTAACTTAAGTATGGATAATCAGTGGCCTCACCTTCCTATGTGGTCATGTTACCTCAATCAAATTAGATACATCTATGGCCCTATCAGCATGGCATATGAAACACCCCTAAAGTAGTTAAGCTTAAAAAACAATAGCTTCTCTCTCCTCTCATCACATACTGTATTAAAATACCATGAGACCCCAGGTCCCTCGGAGGAGTGTAGATCTGATCAGCTAGATCTCCTGGAGCTAGATCTGAATAGCAGATAGCAGGTGATTCAAACTGAGATCTGGGGCCAGACTCATTGGCAAAGATCTGCCAGCAAAGGAGAGATCTGCATTTAGAGGGTGCCTCCTGAATAATATTTAATAGTTATACATTATATTTATTTCAATTCAAGGCAATATCTACCCTCCACAGGAAACCCTATAAACAACACTGTTAAGCAAGTAGGCTACCCAACATTCAGGACACCAGCCAAGTGTGTGTTTGGGTGTTCTAAATCCAAGCTGAGCATCTGCAACAAATTCCTAATGTAAAGGGTGAGGCTGCTCAGAACAGAAAAACACACGACAGTATTTAAAAAGCTCCCAATGATTTATGTAACTTACAAGTGATCCACACTCTGAGGGCTGTAAGGCTCACTTTGTAAGAGTTTAGACTTTTTGTTAAATCTCCCTGCATCAGATGGGAGGAACAGTGGCTGATTGGCTCAAAATCTCGTGTATTATAGTTGGGTACAATATCCCCAACTTTGTGCTCCACTTGTCTCCTTTTTCCTTGAGGACTTGTATAGCTATAATTCTTTGTTAATATTACTATTTTAATACCCATGTAAACAGTTCTATGCTCTAGCATGGCTGTACTCACCACTCCTTCCTGTGAATCATAAAACCTCTGAAGCAGCTGGACCATTGTGCTCTTAACACATCCACTGCTTCCAACCAATGGCACAGTTTGTTCACAGTCAATTTTCAGAGTGAGACCTTTCAAAACCTTTATAGTAGTTAAAAATAAAATAAAATTAGAACAATCTCAAATTAAATGAGATTCTGTCACTTAGGGTGACCAGAGGGCAAGTGTGAAAAAACAGTACAGGGGGTGGGGGGAAAATAGGTGCCTATATAAGAAAAAAGCCCCCAAAATTGGGACTGCCTATAAAATTGGGACATCTGGTCACTCTACTGTTCACTAAATCCTGCCAGGTTTATCCCTGATACATTTTAAAAATGCACTCATTCCCATTGCAAAATCTGGCTCTGATCTTGTCTCATACCTCAACCATTGGAAACCTGCCCTTCCTGACACCTCACATACTCTAATTTCTCCAGTGTTCTGCAGCAAAAAGTCATCTATTGACATGATTCTGACCACATTCAGTCCCTCTTGAAGTCCTTCCATTGGCTCCTGCATGCCTCCTGCATCACATTCAAGCCCCTGGGCTCACCTTTAGGACCCTGCATAACTTTGCTCCTTCCAATCTCTCTTCTCTTCTCCGTTTTAGAGGCCACACCCTTTCTTGCCTCACTCAGCTCAAACATTCCATTGGCTAACCAACCCCTTTTTACATTCTTCTCCAACACTCTTCTCCATGCCTTCTTGATGTTTCCTCTCTACGCATGGAACTCAAATCAACCTCCTGACTCCAAACTGCTGTGCTTCCATCCTATCCTCTAAAGCACACAACTCTTTTAGCATAATACACAAGTAACATGCCATATTTCAAGTTGAAGTCACTGTGACTACAACACAGCACAGAAATAGGTGTTTCTCCTACCTGGACATCTGGTCTTGAAGGATAACTGAATTGTACATTAATAAATTCAAGAGTTCCCTTTATGTGACAGAGTATGTTGTCCATCTGAAGAAAAACTATCTATAGAACATGCATCCGACGAAGTGGGTATTCATCCACGAAAGCTCATGCTCCAATACGTCTGTTTAGTCTATAAGGTGCCACAGGACTCTTTGCTGCTTTTACAGATCCAGACTAACACGGCTACCCCTCCGATACGATCTATAGTGGGTTTCTGGGGAGTGGAAAAAATTAAAATTTAAGCAAATAATTTACAAATGCATAATAGAGGGAGGGAGATAATATAGCCTGAATATTTCATATTTTTTAGTCTACAGTTTAAAAACATCTCCCACACCATAAACACCTGCTTTAGCATTGGGTAGTTTGCAATCTAAGTAGTAAACCTTGGCCGACAGTTTTTACTTTGGCCTTTGGTAACTTGGCATTTCCTATTGTTTAGCAAATTTCCCTTTTTTAAAGAAAGCCTGAAACATAATGGGGTTTTTTCCCTGCCGTAAGCCAGTATTTGTGTTTCCTTTTTTCGCCATTTGACAAACCACCTTAATTTTTTTTTTTTTTTTCCCTCCCCCCCCCTTTTATTTGTTTTCAAAAGTGGAAATTAACCATTGGGGCTTTTTTTGTTTTGCATTTTTTTTACTACTTTATTTTTTCCCTATTGGCAATTGTGTTTTTTTTTTAGTGCCTATTCTCATAATAAGATAATAGCCCCAATTAATGAATGAACAGGGTATAGAAGGGGGTCCAATACCTTGATAAATCAATGATTTCTTTGAAAAACCTTTTTAAAAAGGGCAAAAGCCGCTTTCCCCTTCTAGCAATAGAGAAAGTTTCAACATGGTGGTGTTTGGGGGGGCAGTGGGCCAAGGCAATAATAACTACTAAAAAAGGTTTTTTTAACACAGAAAGAAAAAAAAACCTAGAAAAAGAAAGAAGAAAGAATGAAAAACCCCACAAACTGAAAAACAAAATCCAAAAAATTAAAGGCTGTGTCCTAATAGTCTTGATTTAGGCAACACTCCCATTTCTGGACATTGAGAGCTATGCCTCAGAAAAGACCGCAGGATAAGCCCCAGCATCGCTGATGTCAGTCACAAGACATTCCTAAGTATCGAAATAATTAAGTTTACTAACCTTGGGAAATTCCGAGCATAATACCTTATAGTCTGGAAACCCAAAATTTTTTTCAAAAGCAATTGAGAAGGGGTTTTGGCAAAATTCTATGGAATTTCGACATTAAAACAGAAAGAAAAAGACTATTTTTGTTTTCTGTTTCTATTTTGTCATTATTGTAGTATATTTTAACACCAAATAGTGTTAAAAATACAAAAAGGTCATTCAAAAATATTTATTGGCTCATTAAAGTGAATGGTCTTTACCGCTGCTAGATCAAGTTTTACAGAAAAAGCAGAAAACCCGCAAACCACACTGCGAAAACTCCAGCATATCTTTAGCTTGACTACACCTTAAATCACACTATTACTGTGAGTTTTAAGGCAACCAGTAAATAGAGTTTCAATTTTCCAAAAAAGTCATAACTCCACATAGTCAAACTTATCAACTTTATTCAAAACGATATCCTTAAAAAATGAAGAGAAACACAAGATGTGAGGAGTACATGCAGTCACCCTACCTAACAGCTGATCACAGAATTTCGTTGAGGAAGAATATATTAGGCAAATGTCACCTTCTCTTCTGTTTGGTTGGAAAATCCATGAGCAGATTATGATTTTTACTAATTTGTTAGTTATTTTAAATGATCTGAAAACGTTTTCAATTAACTGCATTTACTGTTATTTAGTTCTGATTGGTCATATAGTCGCATGGTATTGTTTTCTGTTTCTCTGACTGCAATTATTATAATCCTTGTATCTGTAGGTGTGAAAGCTTCTGGAAACGCAAATTTAACATTCATTTTTCTCTGCACATTTGTGCTGGGTTTTAAAACAAACTGCAAGAATGTTCATGGAAAACAAACACAGAAGCGACGCAAATATGGCAGAGACAAATTTTTATACAAATTCAAACTAATATCATGAAAGAAATCACTATTTGCCTCACTCTATTAGATAAGCATGTTGGCTGAAACAGCTATGACTGTGAAGTGCAAAATCAGGTGGATTTAAGTCATCTTTATTTGACCTCAGAGTGAAAACTTCACTGAGAAGAATGGGGGAAAATTTTACATCTGCTTTATTGTTACATTAAAAAAAGACAACAACAAACCAGTTATGTGGTGAAGATTCTCTTCTGCCTATCTAAATTCTTATATTAGTGCCCATTACCCTGGTATCCAAACACAACTTCACAATCAAAAGGGCAAGGAACTTAATTTTAACTTATATTTTACAGAACACAACCAGCTCTGCAGGAAGTTACAGAAAGAACCCAGCTCCTGAGCAGTTGCGGATTCTCCACACATACGATATCTCTTGTCATTTAGCCAACATATCATATACTCAACATCACCTTCACAATGAAGTTAGTTTGTAGAAAGACACTGATGTGAAAATATGACACTTACAGCCAGGACAGTCCCAATTAAATAGCCAATATTCTCATCAAGAATTAAGGTAGTTCCATACCAAAACCCAAGGCCGTAGCATCCATTTATAATTAGGTACAAAAAATCAAGAGACAGCTTAGAAGCAATAGCCTTTTTTATACCAAGGTTTTTTGCTTCTCCTAGTTTATTTGTATATCTGTTAAAAAGACAAACATATGTTAGTCATTGTGGCTGCAGACAAAGTTATACATTAAAAAAGACATTAACTATTGAGAGAGTCAGACCTATTGATTTCCTTCTCTTGTCCTCCAAAGGCTACAACAGTTCGCACTGATGACAGGACTTCTTCTGCTATTGCACCTGCTTTGGCATAGGCTGTTAACTCCTTACTGGTTAATGTGATGATCATCTACAGTCAATGGGAGCAGAATGAAGTGAACTTCTCAAACAAATTGAGAGTAGCTCTATACCTCATATTTATTATGTTATTTCTCCAAGCAAAGAACTGCCAGATTCACAATGATCTTTAGAAGTGCTGCCTGGGTCATTATTCTGTGTGTGATCAAGTATCCAATCTTGCAAATACTACCGTGCTGATGTAAGTATGCACTATCCCAGTAATGTTTACAGAATTGGACCCATAAGAAACATTTAAAATTCTGTTCCATATGTACAGAACTTGTTATGGAATATAACTTAGAAGCATAAATATCTGTGATCTTATAACTCTGTCCCGGCAGTCTACTAGACCTACCTAAACAGGATGAGTGCAGAGATGTTCATTAATCAGGATTCCCAACACCACACCTAGAGACCTTGCTCTGGGCTAAGTGAGGCCAGGAGAAAAATGCTAGGCCCAGAAGGGGAGGGCTATTGAATCTTCTCATCTTTATTTGTAACAGGTAGTGGTCCTCCTAAACACATGCCTTTATGATTTTAACATTGTTTTTGAGATCTTAAAATGTATAAATAATCTGTTACTGA
>NC_059073.1:299399061-299493815 GCF_020497125.1 Mauremys mutica
AGTCAGTGTTGTTTCTTATTCATCTGCTGTGACCGGGTGAGTCGGGGCTCAACTCTCCCAAGGGCGGAGGGGAGCCACACTGACTCACTACAAGTCCCCTATCTTCTCGCAGGGGCTGATCCCCTTCTGGGTTCCTGGCGACAAAGACACAGTCAGGAGGCTTAGTCCCCTGGTGCCTCACGGGGCTGAGCAACAAATCAAACCAGGAGCTCAGGCCCTCGGAGCAGGGGCTGTAGCAGCAAACAGTAACAATCAGGAAACTCAGCCCCTATAGGAGCAGGGGCTGAGCAGCAAACAAAGTCAGGAATTTAAAGCCCATCCCCTCAGTCCAGGGCGGGGGCGGGAGGTGGCGAGGAGCGAGGTGCGAGTGAGAGCTAGGCTCAGACCCTCAGAGGCAGGGGCGGAGCACACAGAGTCAGTAATTTCCAGCCCCAAGCCCTCAGTCCGGGCATGGCAGCCAAAGCAGCATTTCTATGCTCAGGTCTTTGGGCAGGAGGCAGAGCAACACAATAGTTCAGGGGCTCAGGTCCTGAAGCAGAAGCTGAGCAAACAGCAGGTACGTCCAGACTGCTTATGTCTGAGCGCTGGTGTGAGTGGGAGACTGCCACCTGTGAGTGGGGTAGCAGGGGGGACACATGGCCCACCCACTCCACTGTGTCCCAGCCCGGGGCCCTAGACTGCGGTTATCACACGCTGCTGGTCAGTTAGTGGGGGGTCCCCTGACCGCGCAACACACTGACATCGGCCACTGTCGGTGCCAGGCAGCCTGACAGGGGTCAGCTACCCCCGGGGCCTACTTTCCATATCCCCCTCGAGGGCCTACCACTCGTCGGGTTGCCACACCGGATCCAGGCCAGTCAAGCTGCATCAGCTCCTCGGGACCAGGGCTTGGTGGCAGGTCCAGTAGCTCCTCCGGGAAGTCCGGCCAGGCATGCTCAGGCGGCTCCTCCGGGTAGCAGCAGGGCTGAGGGAGCTTCGGCGGCCCCCCTTTGTAGTGGGCGTGGGGGAGTTCCAGTGGCCCGTCCGGGTACCGGTCACGGGGAAGCTCCGGTGGCTCCTCGTCGTAGCGGGCGCGAGGAAGCTCCGGCCAGTCAGGACAGCTGCCTTGGGTCCTGGAGGTTCCCATTCAGGAACTCCCACCGGCACGTCTGCTCCCGGCGGTGGCTGGGCTTGTACTGAGCTCTGGCGACCCGCTCTTATACTTCCTGTCCCGCCCCTTGACTTCCGGGGGGCGGGTACAGGTGGCGGTAGCTCCGCCCAATTGGGTGTCTGTACCGGTGCTCCCTCTGCTGGGCAAGAGGGGAGCCACACCAACTCACTACACATGCATTCTTTATTACTTCATCACACAAATGGGGGGATCCCTCCTGGGCTAATAACCGTGGCAGTTGTGGGGGAGGAGGGAAGCAACGGGTGGCATTGTTGCAAGGGCACCCCTCTAGAATGGCATGCAGCTCATCATTTCTTCGGGATGTCTGGGGCTCTGACCCAGAGCATCCATTTGCCTCTCTGGTTCTTTAGTAGGCTTGTCTGATATTCTAGGCAGGACTGGACTCTCCATTAGACAAAACTTAAAGAAGAGAATGACCTGGGGAGTCATTCCCATTTTTTGTCCACGCGCCCCCGACCAACCTCACCGAGGCTGGCCAGGAGCACCCATGACAGCAGCAGATATGTACAGTATGACTGATAAACAACATTGTCAACTTGCAAAGCAGCAGACGGTACAGTAGAGCTGGTAACCGTCTTTGCTAACTTGCAAAGGCAAGGGGATGCTGCTGTGTAGCGCTGCAGTACCACGTCTGTTAGCAACATCCAGTAGACATACTGTGACAAAAAAGGGTGAAAAAAGGCTGAACGGGCTCCATGGTTGCTGTGCTATGGCATCTGCCCGGGCAATCCAGGGAAAAAGGGTGCAAAAATGATTGTCTACCGGAGGGAGGATTAACTGACGACATTTACCCATAACCACCCACGACAAATTTTTTGCCCCATCAGGCATTGGTATCTCAACCCAGAATTCCAATGGGCGGAGGAGACTGCGGGAACTATGGGATAGCTATGGAATAGCTACCCACAGTGCAATGCTCCGGAAGTCAACACTAGCCTCGGTACATGGATGCACACCGCCGAATTAATATGCTTAGTGTGGCCGCATGCACTCGACTTTATACAATCTGTTTCCAAAAATCGGATTTTCTGTAAAATCGGAATAATCCTGTAGTGTAGACATACCCTTAGAAAAGAGATCATTAAGGGAGTATACATAGAGGTCTATAAACTCAGGAATGGTGTGGAGAAATGTGAATAAGGAAGTGCTATTTACCCTTTCACACATAACAAGTATCAGGGGTCTCCCAATGAAATTAATAGGCCAGTAGGTTTAAAACAAACAAAAGAAAATACTTCATACAACACACAGTCAACCTGTGGAACTCATTGCCAAGGGATGTTGTCAAGGCCAAAAGTATATATGAGTTCAAAAAAGAACTAGATAAGTTCATGGAGGATAGGTCCATCAATGGTTATTAGCCAAGATTTCAGGGATGCAATTTGATGCTCTGGGTGTCACTAAACCTATGACTGCCAGAAGGTGGGTCTGAACAACACTCAATAAATTGCCCTGTTCTGTTCATTTCCTCTGAAGCATCTGGCACTGGCCACTAATGCTGGACCAGATGGACCACTGGTCTTACCCAAAGTGGTCATTCTTATGAAACTCTGTGCCTCAATGGAACCCAGTTGAAGCCACTGGGCTGAAACTTACCCTTGCAGCTAAATTTATAGTTTTAATATAAAAAATACACTTTGAATAGCAGATATTAGGTTGCAAGATACAAATGTAAAGTGGAATTTTTAAAGAATCTTGCAACCAGCGTTGACTTCTAAAATTTAATTTTGCAGGCATTTTGTAACACAGAGTAGACCCTGTAGATAGGCAATTATCTGTTTTGAGCTATTGTGATGGCATGAAAATTAGCCATTATGCATGCTCAGTAGAATTACTTTTTATTGAGCTTACTGACAAGCTGTACAATTAAAAACCATTTTCAGTCAGTGGCAGAGCTGGTCACACTGCCTATATGGCTAAGGTTTCCCAACACTTTCCATTGTAAGACCCACATTGTTAGCCTCCGGAAAAATCTCCCTTCACACAGCTAGAGACTTAGCAGACACGAGAGTGTCTTGGACACTTGTAAAGTTGTCTAAAAATGCTAAGTATCTGAAAAGTGTGGTCCTAGGTGTCTCAGATTGTGCACCCAAAATTAGTGGACATTTGACAATTTTGGCTTTAACTTCGCTGTGCTACAGTTCCCCAACTGTAAATTGGGGATAGTACCACCATCTAATCTCCCAGTAGTACTGTGAAGAGAAATTCATTAATGTCTGTAAGCACCCGGATACTAACATTGTGAGAGCACTACAGAAATGCCTAGGAGGAAATTGATAATTTGGTATTACGTGCAGGATTAGGATGGTGTGCATTAAATAATTCCTGAGGCTTACTGAATGAGGAGTGTAAAAAGAAATATTGGCTAAATACACACAATTATACATATAATTCACATTAATAAAGACTGTATCATAATGCAGATGCATACAGAGGCTGAATTAAGGTTGCACAGGCATCTTTTGAGTCCTTTACTTTGCAACCCAATTGTTCTTCTAACATAGTCCCCCCCCCATGTCAGATGTACTATATATGCACCTTTACATATGAAGTCTCTGTACATTGTAAATTCTTCAGGTAGGGATCATGGACCACCTTCATCACCAGGACAGGGAATAAGTGGAGGTGGCTGAAGCCTAGCCTATTCATGGTCAATCAGAGTCCTGCATAGGGTGACTAGATGAGAGGGAGAAAATATCGGGACACAATGGGACAGAGGGGTCCCCCGGCGGAGCAAAAAAAAAAAAAAAAGCTGAGTGCTGGTGGTGGAGCAGCGAGGGGAAAAAAAAAGCCGAGTGCTGGTGGCAGAACAATGAGGGGGAAGAAAAAAAAAGCCGAGTGCTGCTGGCGGAGCAGCTAAATAAATAAATAAAGGCGAGTGCTGCCGGCAGAACGAAATATCGGGACAAACTGCGTCCCTACCAAAGATCAGTCAGGACGTGGGACAAACACCTAAATATCGGGATGGTCCTGATTTTATCGGGACATCTGGTCCTGCACGGACCCCGTGTAGATCAGGGCAGCCTAGAAGGCCACCTTAAGATATGTCCCTGTTTCAGCAGCCCCGTAAGCTTTTTGCACTGATACAGAATCACCAGAATGCAGATCTGCCTTAGCCATACTCACCCAATACATCGCTGTTCCACCTCAGAATGCTCCCTATAGTGGGGGGCACCAGGTCGCTCTATGCTTTGCATAGGGTTCCCCAGTACTGGGGCTGTTCCCCAGAGAGGCCTTATACTTGCCCTAGGGTAGTGACTCACATCCTGTGTCTTCATATGTGCATTTACAGAGCCAAACACTGTTTGTTTATTGCACCCATCCTTGGATCAGTCTCCCCCTTGCTTACTGCAGAGATTGGTTGCTACTGCAATGTAATTTATAAATAATGAGTCAGCTGGAATATGTTTATCATTATAAAAAAAGGATGGCCAGACAGGATATTTTTATTGTCACTGTGCTGCAAACCATGGGTCACTGAGCACCACAGTGAAAGAGGGTTTAGGAGTCAGAAGCTGAGGCTTCAAAAGCACTGGCCTCTGTCATTTGAGCTAAATAAGAATATGGTGCACATACACATTTATGATATTGCATAGCCATCAGAATTTTGATTCTGCAGCCCTCTGCACAAACAATGCACATTAGCTTGAGTCTTCAATAAAGTCAGAGCATGTACCATCTATTAAATGTTCATGACAAATACTGAATTGTTTTTCAAGTTTAAAAATACCCCCAAAAACAAAACTGCAAATTTGTGGGATGAGTCAGAGGGAGGACATCAGTCCTAAAGAAATTAGTGAGATATCTTCCCTACAATTTTCAATTTTAGATTTTTGCTACTTTATTATTTTGTACATGCTGTAAAACTACTTGGCCTTATCTGCAAAATAGCCAGCCAAACACATGTTGTTATTGTGTGTGGTTGCTGTTATTGAATAGAAAAAAAAATCATATTAGGGTAAGTTATTGAGAGTTATGCTCTAAAATGACAGTCACAAAATTAAAAAATCACGGCTATATCTTTACCTTCCCACAATTAAACACACAGGAGAGTAGGCTGGGGAAGAAATCTTTTCCGAGGACCTCCATGCAAAGATTCCCCCTCCCCCCAAAATCAGTACAGTGAGTGGGACAGAATTTGCCCCTTATGTAGCAAAGGCCTAACTCCACAGGGGGTCATTACACAAACTAAAAACTATTTCCCCATGCTAATTTCCCCCCCTACTGTTACTCACACCTTCCTGTCAACAGTTTGAAATGGGCTATCTTGATTATCACTACAAAAGTTTTTTTTTTCCTGCTGATAATAGCCCGCCTTAATTGATTAGCATCCGATGAACTGGGTTTTAGCCCACGAAAGCTTATGCCCAAATAAAGTTGGTAGTCTCTAAGGTGCCACAAGTACTCCTTGTTCTTTTTAATGTAATAAATGATGCTATTAACATGCCAGTTTCAAGATGTTGAAAGCAAATAATTTCAGTAAGAAATTATATGAAATTTAAATCTATATTAATAATTTCTAATAACCTCCAACAAATATTTGCTGCCACTGTGTTTCTACATGATCTGAAGCTAGGTATAGGTTAAAATTAAATGCAGTTTATAAATGCAAAATATATGTTAACGCAACATTTTGATGAGGTTCCACATACATAAATAACAAAAGGCAGAATTATGGCTCCCACAACAACCACAATTCATCCCGTCTTGGGCCTGAGTCTCCTTTTGCAGTGGGATAAATCACATGTAACTCCACTTAAGTAAATGGAGCTATAGGAGTATAAAACCATTGTAAAAGAAATCAGAATCAAGTCCTGTATATTTTCTATTGCTATACAGTGTATGGTGTTGATTTTCATGCTGTTCTATGAACCTTCAGTGTGCCAGCTGTAGCTGCTGTAGGAATCCTGACGATTTCCTGACTTTTGTGTGTTAAGAACTTAGCCATAATATTGCAGAAAGTATTTCACATTTAATTGCAGGTTGGTTATAAAAGCAGGAAAAGGGGAATAAGGAGAAAACTACCCAGTCAATGTACAAGTTAATCCATAGGTGTTAGAAAGGGACTGCACAATTGGGTAGGGCCTCAGTGTTTGCAGCTGCTGTGTGTTGCAGAGGGGAGCAAAAAACATGGAGAAAGCCAAACTGGGATAATGTGGTTTTAAGGGACTCTACTGGTTTTTTGTCAGAAGTATTATGTTTTTGTGATACAGTTTCAGTTGCTGGGTATTGTGCAGTGGGATCAACTGAGAGAACCTGTGTGTATATCACAGAGTTATAGAGAGGTCATCAGAGCTGCCCAGAGTCTGGAACAGATGCTGTTTTTAATTTTATTTTCTGTTGTATAAATTGAAATAAATAAAATAAAGTCAGGAAATTCATAATTATACTTCTGAGAACAGTTGTAACTTGGTCCCCTTGCACGTAGACGGTAGGGCATAAAAGTTGGCACCATGTACAGTAATGTGATATACAGTATGGTGTCAACTCTTCGCTTATGCGTGAGGGGGCCAATTTATGGAAGTTTTCATCTTAGTATTAGCAGTTTTGTATTTAAAACAGGCAACCTCTTGTGGATTCTGTTTAATAGAACTGGTTTTCTTAGAAGCCAACACATTTTTTGATTGGATAAAGCTATTTGTTGGTAGGCTGCAGTTGGATTTAAAACGATGTACACCTCTACCCCAATATAACGCTGTTCTCGGGAGCCAAAAAACTCTTACTGCGTTATAGGTGAAATTGCGTTTTATCGAACTTGCTTTGATCTGCTGGAGTGTGCAGCCTCCTCCCTCCAGAGTGCTGCTTTACTGCGTTATATCCGAATTCGTGTTATATCGGGTCGCGTTATATCGGGTTAGAGGTGTAGTATAACCCTTCACCACACAAATCCCTACAACACGTGAATATATTTCAGCAACCATCTTTCTTTTATACTTTTTTATATATTGCAAATCCTAATTTGTTTTTATATGGTTTCAAAGAGAAGCAGAGAAGGTCCTGTAGTTGTAAATTAGATAACACATACCAATTAAATGGATTGTCATACATCATTTTATTGATTCAAGGCCACGTCATCAAGCTAGTAGAAATTCATAGGAGGGCGCTACCATGTTTTGCTTTTCTAAGTTACTCTCTTTACTAAATATTTCAAAATTAAAAAAAAAACAACCACAACAACCCCAACAATTGACTGGTTTTGTTTTTTTTTTCATTTTCAAGGCTCTCTGGAACACAAAGAGCTAGAGAAGCATTTTACTTTCACATGAAAGCCAAGATTAGCTTTGTTTTTATTGGGGCTTTTGCCTTAGGCTTTGTGGTCCCCAAAGGCAACCTCAGTGTGCACATCTATCACATACAAGGTGAAATTCATCCCTGTGCACAGTATCAGCTTATGGCCTATGCACCACTTATGGCCCCTTGAATGGAACTTAAATGGTGCAGAGGCCTAGAAACAGATTTCCATGAGTGCTCAGCACCCCCATTTGGGGCTAGGTTTTCAAACACCTAACTGAAATGGCGAGATTTCAAAAGTGCTCAGCACCAGGTTGTTCCTATTGAGAACAATGAGAAAAATGCTGAGTTTTAAAAATCTGGCCACTTTGTGTAGATGCCTGAAGAGGAATGGAGCTGCTTTGATATATTCTGCCACTGGTGCTGGTCTCTGCACTGGAGTGAATTTCACTCACAATTACAGGCTTTTTAATGCATGAAGGCAATTGTGTGTGCATATGCAGTAATTAAGCAGCTAATTACTATATGTGCATAACAAGTGAGTGATTTTGCATATATCAAATTAGAGGCCACATGGATGCTGGATGAAAACTTGCCTGTATGGCACACTATTAAAAGGTATTTTCAAGTATTTCAGAACATTTCAGTGAAAAAACCAACTAGTTTTAACAATCTCATCTGATAAAGGTCAAGCAGACCAAAGAGGTTGATTTCTTGAGAGGCTTTGGTGTAGTTGTAGCACTAAGACATTGCTTCTGGTAAACTTGATTTGCCAGCTCATGGCCCTGCTGCTATTGGGAAAACAGATCTGTAAGACTTACCTTGGTTAACAAAGTGGAAGCATATTAAATCAAATAGAACTTGGCCATTTTGGAGTTCAGCCCAAATCAGTCAGGGGTTGTGTCACCACCTGCCTTTTAGCCCAGGGTGCCTTTGTCCTGTGCAACTTTCATTCAGAGCCCCGATAGCAACAGCCTGATTACAACACAGTCACCTCATCCTGGCTCCCACCAGCCTGCTTACTCCCTGCAGGGTGACACCAACAGCCTTTCCAGCCCTGGGTTTCCTTCATACCATCTCCTCTTTCATGCTCAGCCCCTCTCACTGTAGCTCTGGCTACACTGGCGAGTTGCAGCGCTGGAAAGCCTCCACCAGCGCTGCAATTAGTAAGTGGCCACAACCTGGAGTGTGGCTACACTTACCACTTCAACCCGCTGCCGCGGCAGCGCTTTGAAGCGCTAAGTGTAGTCAAAGCACCAGCGCTGGGAGAGAGCTCTCCCAGCGCTGTCCGTACTCCACCTCCCTGTGGGGAATAACGGACAGCGCTGGGAGCCGCGCTCCCAGCGCTGGGGCTTTGACCACACTGGCGCTTTGCAGCGCCGCAATTTTCAGCGCTGGAGAGGGTGTGTTTTCACACCCTGCTGCAGTGCTGCAAATTTGTAAGTGTAGCCAAGCCCCTGCAGGGCACTTCCAGCGCTGCAACTCCCTGGCTGCAGCGCTGGCCGTACACCTCACTCAGCATGGGGAATAAGGATTCCAGCGCTGGTGCTGCAGCGCTGGTCATCAAGTGTGGCCACACACCAGCGCTGTGATTGGCCTCCAGGGTATAAGGTGTATCCCAGAATGCTTTTATAAATTACTCTCTTTGTTTTGTTATGCAGCCTCTCTTTGTTTTGTTATGAACGAGCTCCGATCCAAAAATCCCCTCTGTTTCACTCCCTCCCTGCTTGCCTCTCATTTGATTGTTTACAGCCAGGTACAGATGATCACAGCAAACAGGAGCTGTTTGTTTTTTAGATAAGCAACGGAGCTCTGATTCGAGCTCGTTCATAACAAAACAAAGAGAGGCTGCATAAAAAAACAAACAGAGCTCCTGTTTGCTGTGATCATCTGTACCTGGCTGTAAACAATCAAATGAGAGGCAGGCAGGGAGGGAGTGAAACAGCGGGGAGTCGTGTTGGCTGCAGGCTGTTTGCAATTAAGAGTTAAGACTAAGGGGTCAGAAACATGTTCTGATTTTTCAATGCAGGAAGCTAAACACACAGTGTTGGCTCCAAAAATCCCCTCTCTCTTTCCCCCCGCTCCCTGTCACACTAGACCCCACTCCACCCCCCTCTTTTGAAAAGCAGGTTGCGGCCACTTGAACGCTGGGATAGCTGCCCATAATGCATCACTCCCAACAGTGCTGCAAATACTGCAAATGTGGCCACACACCAGCGCTGGCCCTGCACAGCTGGATGACCAGCGCTGCAAACTGTAAGTGTAGCCATACCCTCTGTGTCACCACCTGCGCTGTAGCCTGAAGTGAAGCTGTTGTGCTATAAATTGGCTGCTGGTATCAGGGCTCTGAGCAAAAGCTAAACAACACAGAGGCACCCAGGGCTACAGGGCAGGCAGGAACACAACTCTCTACTGGCCTGGATTGAACCCCAAAGTATCACAGCCATATGCTACATGTAATTTTTTAAACCAAAAATTCACACTGATCTCAATAGTAATTCTGAAGTTATATCAAATGAACTCCCGGTGTAGACTGTGCTATGTCGACAGGAGGGCTTCTCTCGTCAACACAGCTACCACCTCTCAGGGAGGTGGAGTACCTACACTGATGGAGGAAGCTCTCCCATCATCGCAGGTAGCATCTTCACTAAATGCTACAGCAGCACTGTAAGTGTAGACAAGATCTCAGAATCAAATAGGGGAGGAAGCTCCCAGTCCTTCCTAGCATTCAAGAAGGTGGAAGGTAGGGTTGCCACCTTTCAAATCATTGGTAACTGGAGTCCCAAGGCCCTGCCCCGCCTCTTCCCCCAAGGCCACGCCCCTGCTCTGCCTTTTCCTTGCAAGGCCCTGCCCCCGATCTGCCTCTTCCCTCAAGGCACCACCCAGGCTCAGCATTTTCCCCCCAGGCCCTGCCCCCATCACTCACTCCTCTTCCCATCACTTGCTGGATCATCTGAAAGAGCCTGCCTACAGGTAGGAGGCAGCTCCGGCTTAGCAGGGGCTAGTGTGGGTTAATGACCCAGCGCCTTCCTCCCACCGCGCGGTAACTGGACTTTTCATTCAGGTGCCATCTAGGGTTGCCAGGTCCCCTTTTCGACTGGACTGTCCTGTCCTGTCAAAAATTGGGCACCTGGCAACCCTAAATGGCACCCAAACACAGAAGCCAAAAATCAGACTGTTCTGGGTAAGACCTGGATGGGTGGCAGCCCTAATGGAAAGTTCCCTCTTAGCAGTCAGGAAAAGGAAGAGGGATGTTTTTAATGGTGTATATATAAACTGTGCACTTAAAAGGGACACCATCAAACTAAGGAAAAAAACCATTGTCTAAATTTATTTGGCCTATTTTGCTACTTGTAGCTCTTAGGATTACTAAAAATGAAAAAAAATTAGAGGAAAATAACATTAGTTTACTCACTGTGTGCATTTGACAGCAATGTTTCAAATCACTTTCATTGTTTCCTTGTCAGTTTTCCTTATTAATTGTGTGGGTCTCATGCAGTAATAGGGGAAGGAAATTTTTTTTTTAAAAGGTGGTTGTAACAATTGGCAAAAGGATTTGGGGGGTGGTATAGGGCCTGCAACTACTTGTATCTAACTAAAAAGTTTACTAGATTTCAAGTGGACAGTTTTCCTTTAAGATCTGATACTGCCTGGTATGGGAAAACTCCCGTTGCAATGTATTGGAGTTGGGAACATATGGGTCAAGGACAGTGTTTTGTGCATAGCTTGTACATTTTTGCTTGCACGCCTAATGGTACAGCTCACACAAAATATAGAGCAAATATGGCTGTGCACCATGTCCTCAGTCAGTCTAACAGATCTGCAAAACTGACTTTTCTGATATTTGCTGCAGTGAAGGACATTTCAGGCCCAAATGATATTCTCTCTCTTAGATGGAGCAACTGAAGTGTGTCGGCCTCTGCAGATGTAGAGGCATTAGGCAGAAGATAAGATTATTGCATTTGAGTCTCCTCTCATCTACCTCAGAGATTTCAGTTGAGCTACTCTAATACACAGTGGTGTGAGTGAGAGGGAAATCAGGCCTACTGCATGTATAGCCCCACATCTGGTGAAGGCTCTAACATTAGCATTTAAGAACATCATGTGGATTTGGGAACAATCCTCTAGAGGCTTTTTAGTGCCATTAAGAATTTTGTTTGACAGTTTGGGGCAGATATAATCCTGCTTCCACATGCAGGTCTTCAAGAGACATTGTAGCCATGTCTTAAACAAACATAATGACATTTCAAACCATTAATGTGTTTCAATCTGAATAAATTCAGGTATGTGAGAGTGTTATTTAGCATCATCTTTTGACATTTCAGACTTCTGAAGCAAAATGGGTATGTTTTTCTTTGTATCATTGTTGAAAACAATGTGAAAAACAGAAAACAGCAAATTGATCATTTATTTTGCAAGGACTGTGCCATTTTGAGGCCTGTTTGCATGTATAGCAGTGAACTGACAGACTGGTCTCATGCTTACTATTCAGATGTGTCATGAGACCAAAAATATACCGTGCCATGGATCGGCAGCGACATGGCACAACAGAGGTAATAGGTCACTGATAAAAAACAGGTTTAATATATACCTGTCACTGGCCCAGGGCAAGTAAAATATCATAAATGTTTTAATCATTATCAGTCACCAGTTGAATTGATTATGTGCCAAAACAATTGAATTTTCATGACACTTTTTCAAGGATGTTTTGCCCATTATGTCTCAAAATGTCAGTCTCTTCCACTTTATTTTGGAAAATAGTGAAGATTACAGTATCAGATAGAGGATTCAGCACAACAGTTACATGCTTTTTGACCTTTGTATAATCTATGGAAAATAATATCTGTTATAATAATTCACATCTTTTGGCTCATCCATTGACCCTTATCTTCCAACACAAATGTCTCACACAATATTAATCCTGGTTATATTCTGTAAATCTAGGTTGGAGCATGTTTAAAGAGCCCATACTGTGTTTGGCAGCTGGTTGTAAGGCTTTTTCCTCACAAAATGCACATTTAAATCTAACTACAGATTTGGAGGTGGCAGTTGGTGAAACATTTACTATATATTTGAGCTGTATGGATCTGGGAATCTACAGCCCAGACTGCAACACCCACATAGGCATTATAGTCACAGCAGGGATTGTTTGCTGCTGCTGCCCTGTGTTATGCAGAGATTGGCAGACAATCAGGTGATCCATTAATGGATTGCCATGACAGTAGTACTTAGTCTTAGATCCAGGGGTCTGTTTTGGGACCGGCTCTGTTCAATATCTTCATCAATGACTTAGATATTGGCATAGAAAGTACGCTTATTAAGTTTGCAGATGATACCAAACTGGGAGGGATTGCAACTGCTTTGGAGGACAGGGTCATAATTCAAAATGATCTGGACAAATTGGAGAAATGGTCTGAGGTAAACAGGATGAAGTTTAACAAAGACAAATGCAAAGTGCTCCACTTAGGAAGGAAAAATCAGTTTCACACATACAAAATGGGAAGAGACTGCCTAGGAGGGAGTACGGCAGAAAGGGCTCTAGGGGTTATAGTGGACCACAAGCTAAATATGAGTCAATAGTGTTATGCTGTTGCAAAAAAAGCAAATGTGATTCTGGGATGCATTAACAGGTGTGTTGTGAGCAAGACACGAGAAGTCATTCTTCCGCTCTACTCTGTGCTGGTTAGGCCTCAACTGGAGTATTGCGTCCAGTTCTGGGCACCGCATTTCAAGAAAGATGTGGAGAAATTGGAGAGGGTCCAGAGAAGAGCAACAAGAATGATTAAAGGTCTTGAGAACATGACCTATGAAGGAAGACTGAAAGAATTGGGTTTGTTTAGTTTGGAAAAGAGAAGACTAAGAGGGGACATGATAGCAGTTTTCAGGTATCTAAAAGGGTGTCATAAGGAGGAGGGAGAAAACTTGTTCACCTTAGCCTCTAAGGGTAGAACAAGAAGCAATGGGCTTTAACGGCAGCAAGGGAGGTTTAGGTTGGACATTAGGAAAAAGTTCCTAATTGTCAAGGTGGTTAAACACTGGAATAAATTGCCTAGGGAGGTTGTGGAATCTCCATCTCTGGAGATATTTAAGAGTAGGTTAGATGTCTATCCGGGATGGTCTAGACAGTATTTGGTTCTGCCATGAGGGCAGGGGACTGGACTCGATGACCTCTCGAGGTCCCTTCCAGTCCTAGAATCTATGAATCGAAAAGCTCCATTGGCACATGCATCCCCAAATAGGCACATGATATTAGATTGATGTAAGGGTAGGGTGACCAGACGTCCGATATTATCAGGACTGTCCCAGTATTAGGGGCTTTGTCTTCTATAAGCAACTATTCCGCCGAAAATAAGTGTCCCGATTTTTCACACTTACTATATGGTCACCCTATGCAAGAATCTCTGGGGTTGTATTTTATTTTGGGCTGTTTTCTGCATTTTACTTCTATTTCACATTTACCATTTCTTAGACATGCTTGTGACATGCTACTTCAGTTCCAAGGAATTGCTTACATTGTAGCAATAGAAAACCCTTCTCTACCCCAACACTGTTTTGGTTAGGTTCATAGTGAAGGTGACAAATTTCCACTGTTAGATAGCTGGAATTTAATTGTTTTGTAAATACTGTGGCTAAATTTTCAAACGTGGTCAGTAAATATACACTTTCAGTTTTGCATGCACAACCAAAACTGTGTGCCCAAAATTTTGTTTAAGATTTCACATTGTCGTGGAAAAATTGACCACACCTTTGATTTTGGGTCAGACACGCAAGGCACCTTTATTAGGGTACACAATACAATTATGCATAAAGGGAAGGTCGGCGTATCCCCAAGCAAGGGGGGGACAGCCGCCTTGTCTTTAACAGATTTTCACCAAGCTTATAAAGGCTAAAACCACAAAGCGTAATCACACATTACATATCTTATCAGCCTTATTTGGTATATTTATCAGCAAGCCAATCAGAGCCCCTCTGGGGCCGTGACTCGGACCCCCTACCATCTAGGGGTTTTCCTGTTGTCTCTAGAGGCTCCTGCTTTTCGCCACGTCCCTCCCTTCTTGCGATACCTTCTCATGCATTATTTTGCATACTAAATTACCTAATGCAATTATTTTCCAATAGAGTTGTACAATAAGCACTTTCCTAATTGTATGCCCACCTATTTGCGGTTTCCATTGTACAAGACTCTTCTGCTTTTATTAATTTTCCATAGCTAATAAGCTGTTATTTTAGGTCAGGTTACCCAATTACCAGTAGGCGTGGGTTCTTCTTTTTCTCCTGTTGGCCTTTTTGATTATGCCATACAGGCTTCTAATTGTGTCACACAAGCTCTTACAAATCTTTCTTATGCCTTAAGGTCAAATTGGCCTGCAGTGGCCTTCTGTTACCTATGCTTAGCTAACTTAGCTTGGGGCAGACAAGACACAGTTTCAGGGTAAACACAATCTGGGGTATGTGGGGGTCCCTGAAAATCCCCATCAACATGATCCAGCACTTAGATTGGCACTCCCACATTTAGAGACTAGGTTGAGGTCACTTGGAAAACTTGCCCTTAAACAGCATCCACCTTTCTTAAAGGCAAAGAGCCTCACACTATTAGATTTAATAAATGCCTGAAGGTAGGTTTCCATACCCTCCTCCTTTCAACCCTCTCCCCAAGAAAGATGAGAACAATCCTTTTCTTCTTGTTGCCAAAAGTACCTTTCACTGAGTAGCAAAATGTATGTATACTAATGTGGCTTGTGAACTTTAGCCCACTGGAGAGTATCCTGACTGCACCATACTCTGTGGGACTGATACTTGATATTGTTTTCTTTGTGCTGGGAATTGTGATTTCTCACACCAGTATACACCAAAGCAAAATAAGCTAGATAAGCAGTCTGTCCTGCATTGATTAAACTGATCTTATTAAACTTGAACTGTAATGCCCTGAAGCTGTTTCTGTGCCAAGTGTAAAGGAAGCCTCTCAAATTGACCATAAAGCAAAACTAATCTTACATAATATCTGCTTGTCAGAACAGGGAAAATAACCTAATACAGTAGAACCTCAGAGTTATGAACACCTCAGGAATGGAGGTTGTTCATAACTCTGAACTGTTCGTAACTCAGAACAAAACATTGTGGTGGTTCTTTCATAAGTTTACAAGTGAACATTGACTTAATACAGCTTTGAAACTTTACTATGTGAAGAAAAAATTCTGCTTTTAACCATCTTAATTTACCGTAATTGAAATGAGAACAGAAACAGTTTCCTTACCTTGTCAAAAAATGTTTTTAAACTTTCCCTTTCTTTTTTAGTAGTTTATGTTTAACAAAGTACTGTATTTGCTTTTTATTATTGGCTCTGCTGCCGCCTGATTGCGTACTTCTGGTTCCAAATTAGGTGTGTGGTTGACCGGTCAGTTCGTAACTCTGAAGTTCTACTGTACTTCTAACTTAGAATATCAGGGTTGGAAGGGACCTCAGGTCATTTAGTTCAACCCCCTACTCGAAGCAGGGCCGATCCCCAACTAAATCATCCCAGCCAGGACTTCGTCAAGCCTGACCATAAAAACCTCTATGGAAGGAGATTCCACGACCTCCCTAGGTAACCCATTCCAGTGCTTCACCACACTCCTAGTGAAAAAGTTTTTAATAATATGCAACCTAGACTTCCCACACTGCAACTTGAGACCACTACTCCTTGTTCTGTCATCCGCTACCACTGAGAACAGTCAGTCTCTGAGGGAGGCCACACCTCTTTGCTGTCACGCTCCTGGAGTAGCAGTCTGTCAAAGGGGGAGGGGGAGGAATTAGCAGTGACTTGGGCTCAACCCTCAGGAAAGGGAGACCAGCGAGGTAAAGCATTTAGGGACAGTGCAGGGACCCAGGCCCCTGGGCAGGGCAAGGCACCTTGCAGTCTAGTACTCTAGCCCTCAGGCAGGGGCGAGCACCAACTCGTTGAGGGGCCAACACAAGGGGCAAGCACCAACCACAGTCTACGGAGGAGCGCCAAGCAGAGTTTATGGGGCTCAGGCGGGGGTGTCTGAGGAGCGCAGGCCTCCTGGCCTAAGGAGGGGAGAGTACTCCCCCCCCCCAGGTAGGGTGGCGGGGGGACATGTGCCTACTCAGCTCCACCACATCCCAGCCCAGGGCAGAGTGGTCTGTCACTGGGTCAGCGAGGACTCCATCTGCAAAACGCTGACTGTGTCTCCAGCAGCACCACAGCCAGACAGTAATCTGGTTTCCCTGGGCTGCTTCCTATACTCCCCATCAGGTGTACCTGCATCCAAGGGTCATCCTCCATCTCCCCAGGGTACACTGCCAGCAGCAGTCCCAGCAACTCCTGGTGTCAGGCATGTCTGGCTGTTTGGGTAGGTCAGGGCCTCCTGCACAGAAGTCTCCTGCAGGCTCCGGCAGCAAGCAGGGCATATCTGTCTCACTCAACAGTTTCCACTCAACTGAGCCACAAGGCCCGCCTTTTATACTTCCTGTTCTTGTCCCGCCTCTCTGCTTCTGGTGTGGACTTCCTGGTTCCACCCACCAGGGTGTCTGTGGCTCTTCCTCCTTGGACGGAGGGCCACACTTCTTTGCTACACAGTCCTTAAGGAACTTTATTTGGCTGCTGAATTTAGTTTAGTTTGTCATGTTTATACTTTAAAGCACATTTTTTTAAACCCAGCTGAGTGTTGATATTGTACAGCTTTGAGTAGATGTTTTGAAAATATGGGATTAAGTTCCTTAGAAATGGCTTTGGTACTAATTGCTCTCTTTTCTTAATAGTCTTAATTAATGGAGGGTTTTAAGTGATAGCTGATAAACCCCCCGGCAACTAAAAATGAATATACCCTACCATTTTTGTAGTGTTGAAATTTGTTCACAGGGGCTGGCACATCCTAGATATTCCTCACCTCTCTGGGCGCTTATTCTGGAGAGTTTTCTGGAGAGGGACAGTTTCTTTATAGGTAGGGAACTTCATTTTTGGTTATTTTAATTTTTGCCAGGAATTTATTGGTGTTTATTACTACAACAATAAAAACAGGTGAAAATTGGTGGAAAAAAACTATTAATATTTTTTCTGGGTCAATATTGGGGTTTATTTTGGTAGACAGAAGGACGGGGGGAAAGTATTCAGTAGATTAATGCTTTGATTAATGGAATTCAATGTGGTTTGCTGCAGAACTAAAACAGAACTAAAAACACAATGCCACCTCTGACTTTAAAAAGCAATGCATCTCTAATCCCCAAATAAAAATGTTCATTTGAATAAACAGTTTACCTATAAATATTTGCATTTAAGAATTGGGCCAGACCATTTGCAGCACATACACTCAAGTTCATCCTTTTCTCTTGTTGTTGTTTTTTTTTAATTTCGAATGCTTCCTTGTATTCTGAAAGATATTCTGATACAGATTTTTGTTTTCTTCTCATTTCAGTTTGTCAAATATTTAAACCGTTATCTGTTAACAGCTTGAAGTGTGTACGTGATGGGTGTGAGATTCATCAATACGTTCAGATGTGCATGCACTTCAGAGCTTGCATGCGTGCCTGTTTGTTTATTGTATGTACCTTCCAGATTAATACATGTAGCCTTACTTCAACAGGTAGCTTTGCATATACATACAGACTAATGTATTATCATAATACATATAACTAATGCAATATATTGTATTTTCCTATTAAAACCAGTTACTTTTTATATATTTGAATGATACAAAAGTAGGGTGAAAATCAGAAAAAAAACAAATAATGCTTTTTGTAAACTGGGGGGGGGGGGTTCAGTCAAAATCGGTTTGAACTGAAAACGAAGGGGCTAATTTATAGGCTAGATTGCTAGCAGGCCTAACACAGCTGCTCAGTGGAAAAGGGAGTGCTAAGGCACCCCTCACTCCATTGTGTGGTAACATTAGGGCTGCTTGCATTGCAGCCTTGGCACTTGTGGCTTTCTCACACCAGGAGCAACTGGGCTGAGAGTAGCAGGCAGATGAGATCTGTGGTTCTGCTCCTACTATTCAATGTCTCGCAGAGCAGACTAGATGCATGTGGGAGAATAAATCACACTCTTAAAGGACTTTACACATTATTTTCCTCTCCGGCACAACAGAGGAGTCCCTGAGGAACGGTGTCTAAGGTCTTGTCTTCACTGGCAGTGACATGTAGGGTACATGTAGTTACATACCGCAGCTATATGGTGGTGTGTAGCTAAAAGCAACAGTGAAAGGTTCTGGCAGGGGCCTTTCCCCTCTGCCTCTTGCCTGCCAGAGCGTCTACCCACTGCTGAGTCTTTTGCTGCAGCAGGAAAAGGTTCCGGCAGCTCCCTATGGTGGGGAAAGCTCCAGCAGTGGGAAGTCAGCGGGACACTACATGGCTAAAGACAGCAGTTGTAGACAGGAGAGGCACTGCTAGGACATGTAGAGAGCCAGGAAGGGGTATATAGCTTAAGGTTCTGGTGTATCTTTCTTTTACTTGCCTAACCTGTGCCTCACTGCTATTTGTACCCATGCTAGTGGGGCGTACAGTGAATGTACTCTACATGCTGCTCTATGTGTAGACATAGCGTAAGAGGAGAGTTTCTGAGGCATGTCTTACTTTTGGTGAGGTGCACCTACACACTGTCCCTTACTGCTTGTATAATTCAAGGATCTTTAAAGATAATCATAATTTGCTTCAAAATAAACACAAGTAGAAAAGCTGATTACATAATTGAACTATTTAAATGTGTATACACATGCACAGCACCTGAATTTAAACAAGGTAGTTGCTGAGATGTGCACTGAGTTTGTACACCCATATTAGGCAACTACAGATGGAGATGGGCATAGTTGCTTGCATAGGCGCCAACTCCGTGGCTGCTCTGGGGCTGGAGCACCCACGGAGAAAAATTGGTGGGTGCTCTGCACCCATTGGCAGCTCCCCCCCGCGCTCCAGCTCACCTCTGCCTCCTCTGCACGCCGCCTACCTGCTTTTCCCCCCTCCCTCTCAGCACTTGCGCTGCGAAACAACTGTTTCGCATGGCAGGGGAGGAGGGGAACGCGGCTCGCTCAGGGAAGAGGCGGGGACAGGGTGGGGATTTGTGGAAGGGGTTGGAATGGGGATGGGGAGGGGGTAGGGAAAGGGTGGGGTCGTGGTGGAGCCAGGTGGGGGGGGGCACAAGCACCCACCGGCGCTGGGGAAAGTTGGCACCTATGGTTGCTTGTGCAAATTAGGCCTGAAATTCCACATCTAGCTTGTTTAACAATATGTGCATGCTTACACACATACAGAGAAATGCCTGTTTCCTTTTATCCTAAAATCAAGATTTCTGTTTTCTTTTTTTTTTAAATGCAGAAAAACTTCACTGGCCTGAGCAAGAGCTCTCTAAAAAGTCAATCTTAAATCCAGAAGAACATAAGCTGACCATTAAGAATGAAAGCAGTCTTCAGCACCTGTCCTCTGGAATCCTTAAGGATATTTTCACAACAGGAACCAGTAGCTACAATGTCCTTCTGCAAAGCAAAGAGGAGAAAAAACACCACTCTCAAAAGCTGTCATCTGCCCACCACAAGAGGCACAGAAAGTCCACTAAGTCTTCTACTACCTCGCGAAGCAACGAGCACCGCAAGATCAAAGTCCCACTGCCTTTGCTCAGCAGTGGCTGGTATTGCACGAACAGGCAGCCATCCATCTTTATCGCTAGCCCAGTGTCTAGCAGTGTAAAGTTTACACACAGTATTTCTGTTGCAGGGAACAGCATAGGACTGCCACCTCGACCCAAAAGCAAGGCTAAGAGACATTATTTTTCTAGTCTAACAAAGCCAAAGCAGCCTCAATTGTCAAAAAGCCATGGTAAAGAGGTAGATGTCTCTGGCCGAAAACTCTGTATACTAACCGCCATCAAGCCTTCCAATGTGGAAAAAGAGAAGATTAAATTCTTCAAGTCCGATTTTACCTATAATCCTCAATTTGAATATGCAAATCCTGCATTGCCAAATGTGTTAGCTAAGCACAGCCAAGCATCCAACAAGTTTCTTAAACAGGTATAGTAATTGTTACACATGCTCCTTGTTCACTCGTCTTTGTAGTACCTTTTTCCACTTATAAAGACAGCATTTGGCTTTGTTTGCTGAGGTGAGAACATTCTTCTTAACAGGCTGCATTAAAACAGAGTATGAAAATATGGCATTCAACAGAATAGAAATTATATGCCACATTAGAAGTACTGAATGCACGTCTGTATTATAGCAGTCTCTTCACTTTGAATGTGTTTTGATTTTAAAAATCTTTTTCAGGACTAAAGCACCTGAAACATACTATCATAATCTATAAGGGTTTGTCCACAAATGTTAATTACTAGATGTCTTTCTTTAGTTCTTGTTTTCTTTGACTAGCCTGCTCTACGGATCAAGATTTTACTATAACATTTTGTGGTTCTAACCCCATTTAAAGCATGAAAGGGGCCACATAGTAATTACATTTTTTGTATATGTTTCAAGAGGGCGCCAGAGGGAGAGAAGGAGGGAGCGAGGGAAAGAGCCTAGAAAACCTGCCAATCCTCTTGATGACATGAGGATTTAGGGGGCAATCATACATTCATTATTGCTTGCCTTAAGGTCACGAATATTGGATAAGCATGTGTTGACTTCATTTGGTTTAATTAGCTTTGGAAGGATTTTCACATTGCATCAGGCTCAGTCAGGCAGCAAATCAGTGCCCGTGCCCTTGACTGTGACTGAAATTCTGTTCCCGGCACAGGTAAAACTGCATAAATCAGTTTTCCTATGATACATGGCCTAATTTCAGTGTGGATTATTGTGGGTTATTAGGATAATGTTGTTTGTCTGATCAGTAAGCTGCAGAATTTTCCATTTGTTTTAGTAATGTGGCTTCCTACCTATGTATTCTCAGGCTCAAAATGTTTTTTATTTTAACTTTAAACTACACCTCTACTCCGATATAACGGGACCCAATATAACACGAATTCGGATATAACGCGGTAAAGCAGCGCTCCGAGGGGGCGGGGCTGCGCATTCCGGTGGATCAAAGCAAGTTCGATATAACGCAGTTTCACCTCTAACACGGTAAGATTTTTTGACTCCCAAGGACAGCGTTATATCGGGGTGGAGGTGTATTTTAACTGTAAACAAATAAGACACAGCCAGTGCTTATCTACCCAGTTTCAGAAGTGACCCTCTTTCCACTAGTGCTTTTTTGTTAAGTTCCTTGACTAGCCTAGGAAATAAAGGGTGTTTGGAAAATGTGTTTAACAGAGAATCCAATATTGTAAGTGATGCCCTGGTTACAAGCTCTGACATTGTGTAGTAGGTTCTGATTTGTGAGCATGAGTAGGTAAATTATTTCACTTCAAAACAACAAAGAAGCTCAGTGCAAAAATTGAAAACAAAAAAACCAAGCCCCCATGATTCTAACATCTGATTTAGGGAGACTTTTATGGCCACGGACGTGTTCAGAGATGCATTTTTATTGATTCATATAGCTAGCTCATGATATTTAAAGGTGTAGTTTGCAGATGTAAATTAAAAATATGTATTAATGTAACCCACTAGCTTTGTTTTATTATTACCATTATGAAAAACAGAATTTATAACTTATCTGCTCTGTCCTAAAAAGTGGAAAAAATCCTTTATTGAGGAGCATGTATTTGGTTTTTTCTGCCTCTTTCTGTCTTTTTTTTTTTTTAAACAAATGTCCTTTTGCTCGTTGGATAATTTTAGAAGCATTAAAAATAGATGATTGCAGATTCAGGTCCTTTTTTCCTTCTATAACTAATAAAATAGTTTTATTGTTAAAATAAATTTTGCAGATTGCACTTAAATTCAAAAAGAGCTAGTGATATTATGAAAAAACAAACAATTTAGCCTGCTATGGTGGAATTGTTTTTAAAAATGAGACCTTAAAAACATTTTATGTGAAGATCGCATATACAGAAACCTGTGAAATATCTGTTTAAAGGTTTGATTTCTTTCAGCCTATTTCAGTAAACCGAAACACTGTAATAATGAATAGATGCCTTTTCTGATAGTGAATGGTTCCTCAGCAATATGCTGTCTGGTTTTAGGGACTGACATGTCACTTTAAGCTTTTCTATTTTAAAATTAAATGCAGAGAACCACAACTTTTAATATCATAATACAAAAGTAATGCAGTATGTTTGTGTTCTGTCCAGTGAACCGTGATATTTCTGATGGTTTCTCTTTAGTCAGACACATAGCAAGGGAAAATGTCTCTTCCCAGATAGAGCTGCAAACGGCTTGTTCAAATGAATTATTTTCAAGTGATTGAAATTGTAAGGAGTAACCATTTCAAAGTCTGATTTGTTAAGAAATTGAATAAACAGATTCTGGACTTTAAATAAACAAAATATGAGCAGTCATAACTCAAATAATACCAATCCCAGCAGATGGCACTATTTCTTTTCATTAGCAGTAGAAAATCTCATCTTCATGCAGATTTGAATTTAGACTCTTACAGATTTTGTCCAGATGGACCAACATATTATCTAAAATGACAATCAGTAACTTGTATATTCTTGCTAAGACGTGGACCAAGTTGTTGCCTCACTTCAGTGTGAACTGAAAGTCTGAACTGAAAAATGAAATTGGGACGAGAAGGGGGAACACTCTATAGCCTTTTATAGTGACTGATACATTCTGAAGAGACAGTTCAACTCTTGGAACTAGTTAACAAACAGTACCCAGTATGTCAAGTAGTTAAATACTGCTATATACAGTACATAAAGCATTTTCCCTATAACAGGACATAGGCCCCAGTGTTTTTGCAACATTCTCAGGCTTTGATTGGTTACCATAATTATTCTGGAAAGGCTCTCTTTCTACAAGAGATACCAAATAAATTCTAACAACTTACACATGGTTGACTTCCTGGAATGTAACACTGTTGACTGGATCCCCTGACTATGCATTTGTAACTGATTTGGCTAGTTTTCCTTTCTTTCAGCTCTGTGCAGGAAAACAGTGCATTGTCCCATCTTTGCAGGTACTGCTGTGTGCCTATGTACTAGGTTCTCTGTACCTTACTTTGGCACTGGGATAACTGTCCAGGTTTTCCTCAGCCTGCACAGATAGTGTAGTAGTTGTGGACACACAAACTCAGTTGACACATGGCTGTGTCCTGAACACAGCTCACCCATGTTTATTATAATTGGATCAGGTGAGAGCATAAAAATGATTGTATTTGCACTGTGGATGGGTTAGGCTGCTGTTAGTGTCCTCAACCTATCCTAACACTTTTACATATTTGGACAGGTTATTCTCCATTGGAGTCGAATTCAGCTAGCTAAGAAGGGTGCATCTCATGATCCTCAAAGGATTCTGTCCACCTCTTCACAGGAATGAGGACCTAGTATTTACATAGTGCTTTTGATCCATAGGTCTCAAAGCACTTTACAATGGTTAGTAAGTATCACAAGCCCCATTTCCAGATAGGGTATAGAGGGGGTTCAGTGACTTGCCCAAGGTCACACAACGAGCAATAGAACCCAGGGCTCCTGACTCTGAGGCCAGTGCTCCATCCACTGGTTTACAGAGATTCCCAGGCCTAGCATTAGTGATCGGAGTTTCCTGTCACTGAGAGCTTTGTTTGTGTTCTAAAGAAATTTCCTCACTGCTATTTATAATGAAGTAGTATTAGACAATATTGCATTCTGGTTAGTTAAATGGCAGAGCATTCTTCTGGGATAGTACTATGTGTAAGAGCTGCTTTTATTTGCTAAACTGCATCACAGGTAATATCAACATTCCTCTATAAACAATGTCAAAATGCAGGATTATCTACTAAAGATTACCTGTAATTGCATTTACTAAACCTCTTCATTTTCCTTTATCTATGAGCTTTCATGTTGAGAACAAACTTACTCAGCACCAGGCATTACATATATTTTCATCCACATCCTCAAATCTCTTCTCAATCCCTTTGTCCTTTGTCATCACTCTAATTTATAGTGCTCTTTTCATATATCAACCCTTCCCTAGCTTTAGCGATTAGTTCTTATTCTCATCAACTTTGCCACTCCTCTTGCCCAACTTTGCTCTCAAGATTCCTTCCAGCTCTCCCTCCTCCTTATTTATCTCTGTTTCTTAACAAGGCTTAGTCCCCACCAGTAAGAGCTGTTTTTTCATTTAATTTTTTTAAAAAGTTGAACTGGGACTAGTGTGGGCTGCCCTTCGTGTTTGAAGCGTCTCTCTGAAGCCCTGATGAGCTACTTGGTTCTGACAGAAACAGTATGTTGGAACCACTGCTGGGACACATCTCTCAGCAGCTTGTAGAATGAGGGTAGGCCTGCCTTCTACTCCAACTTTCACACCCCAGCAACAGAGATGATTCTGATGCCACATGCTGCTTCCGACTCAGCATCTAGTAAAAATTAAATGAAAAAGAGAGTCCTCGAGTGGTGGTTAGGGTGGAAAAAGCAGAGAAAAAAAGGACTTGGAGAAAGTCTTGGGAGTAGGAAGCCACTTAAAACATATAAAATAAAGATTTTTGTAAAGTTTTTATTTTTATTTAAGATAAGTTGAGTGATCAAAGTAGGGGACAGGAGTCAGGATTCCTGGATTTCATTCCTGACTCTGTTACTGACTTGCTGTGTGACTTTGAGCTAGTCACTTACCACCAAATTTTCCAAAGTGGCTACTAATTTGTCTGCCTCCATTCTTGGTGTGCTCGTCTTGAGACTGACAGGGCTTGAAAGTGCAGGGCACCCACAACTACAAGTGAGGTCAGTGGGAGTTGTGAGTGTTTAGTACTTTCTGAGAGTCAGGCCTGAGGTATTTTAAGTTGGGCTTCCAAAAACTGAGGCTCCCAAAACCAACAGCCACTTCTGAAAATGTTGGCCTTACCCTATCTGTGCGTCAGTTTCCCAGCTAGTAAATAGGGACAATTATTATCTCCCTGAGTCCCCCCAAGAGTGTAGAGAGGCCAATTTTAGCAATGTGTGTGAAGCTCTTTGACTTGACTATTAAAGTAATGATTTTAACATTTTTTTCTATTTACAGAATTGAAAATATGAAACTTTTTTCATGAGGATTTATTACAATTTTGATCAAATTATTTAAGAGCTTTTTAAAGGCAAAGTCATAATAAATAATTGCACAGGGTAACTTTAGACATATTATGGCTTCTTGGGGAGTTGCACTGCTCTGCCTTTGGCCTCATGACTAACAACCCACTCAAGGCGTGGCAGGATCCTCGCCCGGAACACTCCCTATTGTTCATTCTGTAAACATATAACTGTGATTATTATATCATTAATGTATTACTGTTGTGGTTAAATTACGAAGTTTAACATAGTTGTGACGGAAAGTTTTAGGGCCTGATCTAGCTCTCAGTTGAGAAGCTCTCATTGGCATTTATGAGAACTGGATAGTACCCTCCGGGACAGATTCTGCTACCCTTATGCTGAGTAGTACTATAATGTGCAAGGACTTCATTCAGTGTGAGTAAGGGTGGCAGAGTTGGGCCTTCACCAGGGCCGGCTCCAGACCCCAGCGCGCCAAGTGCGCGCTTGGGGCGGCATTTTGCCGGCAGGGCAGCAGCCGGCTCCGGCGGACCTTCCGCAGTCATGCCTGCGGGAGGTCCACTGGAGCCGCGGGACCAGTGGACCTCCCGCAGGCATGACTGCGGAGGGTTCGCTGGTCCCGCGGCTCGGGTGGACCTCCCGCAGGCATGCCAGCGGATGCTCCACCGGAGCCGCGGGACCAGCGGAACCTCCGCAGGCATGTCTGCAAGAGGTCCCCTGGAGCCGCGGGACCGGCGATCGCCAGAGCACGCCCCACGGCGCGCTGCCCTGCTTGGGGCGGCGGGATTCCTAGAGCCGCCCCTGGCCTTCACTAATCAATTAGTGCAGTAATTTCACCTACCAGAACTGCCTGTTAAATTTCATTTAAATTCTTATTTTCAACATCTTAATGCATTTTAGTAAAAGCCATCCACTATTCATTTTTGAGACATGGAATTGAATAGATGTTGGGGTAGGAAAGAGAGAAGAAAAGAGGGCTGGGAATCAGAATAAGAGACTATTGGTCAATTAAGTTTCACTGTGAATGCAAATCTCTGTTGCATGTTCACAGGGATTTGAGCCTCAGAGCCTCAAAGGTGCCCAATTCTTAGCATTTCAGGTGCTTACCTAACAGCCTTCATTGAATTTCCTTGTTTAAAAAGCAGTGAAGAAAAGTCTGTGCCAAAGGATAAAATATTAAAGGAGACATTCTGTTTAAATGAAATTAAATTTATTGTTCAGTGAAACCAGATATATATAGCAACTAATAGGTAACATGAATATCTTAAAAGATCTGGTAAGCTATAAGAGAAAATGAAGAATTGTTGTACTGAATTATTCAGGTTATTCAGTGAAAGTAAACTGCACTCCTGTAACTAAGTAGGAAACTTATTTTTCTTGTAAGTGATGTATACAAGCATGAGCGCACACATCAGAATCTGCACTGTAATAGGAAAGCATCCATTTAAAATGAATATCAGAAGATGGCTAGAACAAGTTAATAATTTAGCCTTAAAAAAAAATAGCTTGGAAAAAGCACACAGGTTCTCTGACTAATAAACAAACTGGGCTATTAACTAAGAACTAAATGTTGCTTAGATTACTCCTGGGGGAATTCTGCACCACTGCGCATGTGCAGAATCTATGTGCTCCACATATTTCTTTGCTTCCCTGCAGAAAAATGATTTTCTGACGGGGAAGCAAAGGGAAGCCACAAGAGTGGTCACATGACCCTCCCCAGCAGTATGTTTTGGGTGCCCGAGGCAGACGGCAGAAAGAGACATCACTGTGAGGGAGGGGGTGGGACTGGGGAAGACTCAACTGGTGGCTCCTACCCTGCGCCAGGCTCAGCTGCTAGGTCCAGCTGTGCTGGGGAGGACAAGACTTCCTCTTCCCCATAAAAGCATCCTAGGCTGTGTCAGACCCACCCCCAGATTTCTCCCCTGGCTGTAGGAAGCTCTGCAAACTCCCCCACTCCCATGCATTCTGCATCCATTGCTCCACAGTTGCAAAGGGAGGGATCACTGTACTGGAAACTACTCCCCCATCCATCCAACCCCTGTGCATCCAGACCCCCTCATACCCAAACCCTCCCAATGAGCCTCACCCCCCTTTGCACCTGGACCACCCCGACTAGCCACCTGTACCCAGATCCCCCCACCGAGCCCCAACCAGCTACACCAGGATCCCCATCCCACTGAGCCCCACTCCCCCAGCATCTGGACCACCTCACTGAGCTCCCCTCACTCAGACCCCTCTGCCGAGTTCTGTCCACCCCACACCCAGACCCCCCACGCTGAGTCCCATTACCATTGCACCCAGAACCCCCTGTGTATCCAGATCCCCCCGCACCTGGATCCCCCACTGAGCTGCCCACACCCAGATTGCATCACACAGAACCCTCTCAACCCACCCCTGGATCTCCCCCACTAAGCCACTCCACACTTGGATCCTCCCTTGCTGAGCCTGCCTGCCTGCACATGGTGCACCTGGTATGGAGGGGCAGGGCCCTGGGGTGTTTCTTGGGCAGGCCTGGTCCTTGTGCCTCCACATTTATTTGACAAATAAAATTTGTAGAATTTTAAAATATTGTGTGCAGAATTTTTAATTTTTGGCACAGAATTTTTAACTTTTTGGTACAGAATGCTCTCAGGAGTATTAGATTTATTTTTTTGCTTTTATCCCCTGATCCTGAGAGTTGCTAACAGCCAGCAGTTGTAAGTGAAATTAGCACTGTACAAAGACTGGGCCTCACGTGAGAGAGGAAGTGCAAACATAGTGCTCAACTGGCACAAGGGCTGTGTGTACCTACCAATTGTGCTTAAAGGGGACTTCATTGTAGGGTGACCACCCCTCCCCAATTGGGTGGGACAGTCCTGAAGTGCAGAGTTCAAGTCCCAGTCCCGGGCTGAATGACTCTGGGACAGCATTTGTCCCAAATTCTCTGTGGCACTGCTCCGCACCTGCTGGAGGCATGGGGCGGTGCCAGTAGGGTTGCCAGGTGTCCAATTTTCAACCAGAAAACCCATTCGAAAAGGGATCTTGGCGGCTCCAGTCAGCAGAGCTGACCAGGCCGCTAAAAGTCCAGTTGGCTGCTGTGCCAGTGGGGCAGGCAGGCTCTCTGCCCAGCTCTGCACGGCTCCCTGGAAGTGTCCGGCATGTCCCTCTGGCTCCTAGGTGTCCATGGGGGCTCTGCATGCTGCCCCCGGCCCGAGCGCTGGCTCCGCAGGCTCCCATGGGCCAGGAACTGTGGTCCATGGGAGCTGCAGGATTGGCACCTGCAGGTGAGGACAACGCGCGGAGCCCCCAACCGCCCTTCTACATATGAGCCAGAGGGACATGTCGCTACTTCCTGGGAGCCGTCTGAGGTCAGCGCTGCCCGCACCCCACACCCTCTCCCACATCCCAACCCCCTGCCCCAGTCCGGAGCACCTTCCCACACTCCAAACCCCACAGCCCCAGCCCAGAGACCCCTCCTGCACCCCAAACCCTCATCCCCAACCCCACCCCAGATCCTGCACCCACAAATGGAGCCCTGGATCCTCCACCTGCCCTGGGCAGCACATCCAGGGGGGAGGGGCGGGGGACATGGGCCAGGGGCTGCTCTTAGGCACCCTGTTCCCCCCACCCAGGGCTGGTGGAGGGTCTGAGGCTCCCCACAGTGGCCTGGGCTCTTCGGGCAGCTCTTACCATGGCCTGACTGAGTTATTTCTCTTGCAACAGGGCAGGTCAATTTGCCTAATTTAAAAATGACCTCAGACAGATTATGCACTAGTTTGTTTTAAAGGGAGTATTCATGTGGTAAGGCTCAGTCCTGTTCTAATCTATTTTATATAGTTCTTATAGTGCCCTTATCATTGTAGCATCTGGGCACCTTCCAGTAGTACACTAAGGCTTAGCAATGTGACTAACATTGGTAAAGTATGGTTCCTTCTTGCTTTGATCCTCTCCCCAAGGGAAGGTGCTGAGTTCCTCCTAACTTCAATGTGAATAGAAGACATGCAGCTCTTCTTCAGGGAGGTTCCAGCATCTTGAAGGAGCAGGCCTATAACCAACACCACAGTTTGCAGATGCAGTTCTCATCATTAAAATCTCATTTTTGCAAGAAACTGAGGCTATGTCTACACTTCAAGATTGCAGCTCGAGTCAACATACCCGAGCTAGATTTAATGTAGCTAGCCCAGGTCCTGGAACAGTGAAGCTGTGGCATCATGCCCGTCAGTTGGAACCATGGGTAATTACTGTGGGGCTAGTCCACGTTGAAGTGTGCACTGCTACGCTTCACTACTCTGGGACCTGAGCGAGTTAGATTAAAGCTACCTCGGGGTATGTCTACACAAACTACAATCACACCCAGTGACTGCAGTCTAGTCCTAGCCTCAGAGATACTTACTCAAGGCCCAATCCTGTAAAATGGTGCAGACCCTGAAATCCCATTCATATTAACTGTATTTGAGGGCAGTAGGATCAGGCCCGAAATAAGGGAGCAACAAGAAATATTGGAGGAATACATTTGAAATGATGTGACATCATCTTAGATGGTTAGTTTTCTATAAACAGTCCAGTGCAGCATTGTCAACTTTGATAGTTTTATAGCAAGTCTCATATTTCATGTTTGTCTGAAAGCTCCAGCTCTGGGAGTCTTGTGAACATATGAGAATCTCCTCTTATTTTATTTTTTTATTTTAATTTTTTTAAAGGAGATTTCTATCCCTGATGGTTATAGAGAAAAGCTTGAAAATGTGACCCAAATGAACCCTGAAGGCTCAAAAAACTGCAGGGAAATAAAAGAACTCAAACTATTTTTTAAAATCTCATGATTGTTACGTCAGTTTCATGATTTTTTAAACATTTGTGGTTGGCAATACTGGCTGGATGGAGTTCCTGGGAGCTCCTTGTAAAAATTCTCCCAACAAATTGAATTCTCCTTGGCCATCCTGTCTCTGAAGGAGTTCTCTTCCCTGCTTTGCTACTGCTAAATCATCCCTACTAAAGTTGACATATTCTGGATATCATAAGTATTTTATTGTCTTTGGAGTGCACTAAATGGCATATTTGAAAATAAATTGGGGTAGGCTATCCCCATCTCTCCTATAAGATCTTCAGCCACAATAACCTCAGTTCCCATCATACAGGGCTGAACACTGTGCTGTCTATATTCAGTTCTGTTTTCAGCAAAAGTATAAGCATTTCCAGGTAAATACACTTAATATCAGTTTGTGTGCCAAGCATTTTTTGCCTCCTTTCTTGTGCTTATGAGAAAAATAGTTCCATATGTAAATGGGAAAACTGAACAGATTTCTCAGTCCTTCACCCTGCATCTCTCCAAACACGTGCATCCATTATACAGAGGGGTTAAAATATCAGGAATGCTCAGTCATGATTCAGCAGTTCTAAATTAAAAACTATCCAAAAATAAACAGAGAGATTGTAATAACGCTTAACATTTGTACATTGAATGAGAGAAGTGATAACTCCTTAACCTTCAGATCATCCCTGTGAGGTAGGAAAGGACGTATTTTCATCTCTGGTTTACAGATGGGAACATTGAGACAAAGAGGCCCAGATCCTCAAAGGTATTTAGGTGCCTAACTCCCATTGAGTATCTGAGTTTAAGTGACTTTTCCCAAAGTCATAGAGGAAATTGGTTTCCATTTACTGAGCTAATACTAGGTGTGTGGAGCATGGTGGTATCCATAGGAGTCAAAGATGAGTAAACCAGGTTCCAGCAACTTTTTCTTAATGTATTTGCATTCATACGTGGCTCTGAGGATGACAGAAGTTGATTACTGAGGGTATTAGCTTATATGTAACTACAGGAGTTCAGTAATGCATCCCGTAAGAGTTAAAGGGAAAAAAACAACCATTTGTCCCATAGCTGCAGAGGTAATACAATTGCTAGTCTGCAGCTGGAATCTTACTGCACTTATGTCTGCTATTCTTTTGTCTTTTACAGTCTGTCAGTATTATGGAACGGACATTGCAGAAATATGGAAGCTATGAAAAGTTTGAGCAGGCTACAGGAGGCAGCCTGCTACCAAAAAGTCGCATTTGGAATCATGTCAGGAAATACATGGTGAAAGAAGGCTGCCTTGGTGAGGTAGGATGCACACAGGATCAAGGGAAAAGCTTTTTAATCACAAAATCAGAAATTAGAGATAGAAAAGACCTATAAGGTTATCTAGCAGCGCATCCCTTGTCAATGTAGACTTGCTCCTTACATTATATTTTCTAATGGGTTTGTCCATTCTAGTTTTAAATGATCTAAACAATGTGGCTTCCAACTCCTTCTCTTGGGAGATTATTGCACAGCGTAATAGATCTCATCAGGGAGCTTTCCTGCTACCTGAACTAGGTGTTCCCATTCTTAATTCCATTCTATTACTTGGAGGTGTACCTGAAATAACAACTCTCCTTCCTTATCCCTTCAGTGACTTGTAGAGTAGCACAGCCCCATTTAGTCACTTATGTGTATGTCTGCCCCAACCTGCGCTGGGTTTTTCTAATGCTGTATCACACTACAAACGCCTCTAATTTGCAATCATCTTATATTGCAAAGCTTTTTTTTGCTGCTTCCTATATTTCTTATTCCTGTTGTATACATTTATGCTGAATTAGGTTTAAACAGGAGAGCTCTGCTGGATTTTAAATTTTACCGGATAGACCTCATTGGTTTGTCTAGTCTTACCTGAATGTCAGGAATGACTATTTTACACACACACACACACACACACACACACACTGAAATTTACTCCTGTGGAAAGAGTCCACACAAGGACCGTGCACCACAGCAATCCACTAGAATAGGATTTAAGTGAGTATTAAGTGGCCCATTAAGCATCATAGTGCAGGCAGGGGCGGCTCCAGGTCCCAGCACGCCAAGCGCATGCCTGGGGTGGCAAGCCACGGGGGGCGCTCTGCCGGTCGCCGCGAGGGCGGCAGGCAGGTTGCCTTCGGCGGCTTGCCTGTGGAGGATCCGCTGGTCCCGCGGCTTCGGCGGACCTCCTGCAGGCGTGCCGCCGAATCTGAGGGACCAGCGGACCCTCCACAGGCAAGCCGCCAAAGGCAGCCTGCCTGCCATGCTTGGGGTGGCAAAATGCCTAGAGCCACCCCTGAGTGCAGCAAGATAGTATACTAAGTCTTCCCACTTCAGTAGGTTACCTTTAAAATTTTAAATTACTTTTTTTTAAAATAAATCTTAGTTTCAGTGTATTTGTGTGTGTGTGTGTGTGTGTGTGTGTGTGTGTGTGTGTGTGTGTGTATAATATATTATAATTTTAAAAAAAACCCTGACAAATAGGTACTTAAATTGACTGAGTATATATATTCCGTCAATTTAAGTACCTATTTGTCAGGTTATTGTTTTTTTTAATTTACCATCTCTTGCTACTAGTAAAATGCAAGGTTCCAATAAATGACTTAAAAGAGAATTATTTTCTCTTTTCTCAGTTTGTTAATTTAGTGCATTTGACCACACTTTTTGTTCAATCAGATTCACTGTTTCCCCTCTAGGACAGTTAGGTTTCAATTCTGCCATCTAATTTGCATGTCTGAACCCTTATGTTCATGTGAAGTCCCACTGAAGTCAATGAGGCTTCACACAGGCACAGGGGAACAGAACCTTTCTAGAGACACAAAAACGTAGTGCGGGGGTAATTTGTGTCTTGTTGGGAAGAGCCTTGAGAGGCATGTGACTGAGTCCAGATAGAATGCTGGGGGAGTGAGAGGGAGAATAGAAGCGTCAAAAAGCCAGAACGGAAAAGAACTCTTTTATGCCTCAAGCCTTTCTTTCTCCTTAGATTGTAGTTCATCTCACTGAGGACCTGCTTTCTCGTGCCTCAATGACAGTGGTGAATGGCCGCCCAACTCTGACTATCAATGTTTCCACTGCACGTGAGCACTGGCTAGAAGGGATGCTGAGGCATGAAATAGGTATGGACACATGTTTTGAATTCTTCATGCCGGAGAGAATATGTGCATTCTTATTTATTGTTTGTTTTCAGTAACACTGACCATGTGCTAGGCGTTGTACAAACCCAAAAGGAGTTTTGGCCCCTGCTAAGGTAGATGTGGTAAAGCATAAGAAAGGACTATTTATAATTGTAGTATACAGTAGAACTAAAACACCCAACTAGTACCTTGAGAGATGTAGATGTGAGAAATGTTGCCAGTGAACCCCAAATCTGTGCAAGTCCCCCCTGGTTTTGAGTTATCTGGGGAGAGGATGAGCGAACAAACACCACAACATATGTGTAGTAGTCATATTGCTTAATGCACTGCTGGAAGACACTCGGACACTACAGTGATGAGCACTCGGACACTAAGTTCCACCGATGTTCAATGGGACTTGTGCTCCTAAATCCCATAGGACCTTTTGAAATCACCCTGTGGACACCTGCACTGTTGGCACTTAGATGAGTGCTATTCCACTCGTTTAATTACCATTGATTACATTCTCCACTCTCTTCAAGGCCAAAGTTACCTCCTTTCCCAGTCCCCCATTGTCCCAATAGGTGAGAATCCTGAAGTTGGGTCCTAAACTTAGTTAGCTCATGTGGTAGCTAATTGTACCATTATTTGAGAAACTGGTTGTTACTGTTCTAAGCTCCCTGCTTCTTTCCTTTTAGGAACTCATTATTTTCGAGGTATTAACAACAACAGCCAGCCTTGGTGCAATTGGAATGGACGTAAAAAGCTTGGGTTAAAGCCAATCAACCCTACCGAGGAAGGCCTGGCGAGTATTCACAGTGTCCTGTTCCGAAAAGACCCCTTTCTATGGAGGGCTGCCCTTCTCTACTACACTGTCTATCAAGCTAGCCAAATGTCCTTCAGTCAACTCTTCCAGGATGTGGGGCGATTTGTCAAGGACCCCAACACTAGGTGGGATTACTGTGTACGAGCCAAGAGGGGGTGGACTGATACTTCCCAGCCAGGTTGGTTTCCTATGTAGTTTGAGCACATTCCATCTTCATTCTCCAAAAGCTGTATTCGAAATAAGGGGCCTGTGCAGCTCTGTTGGCAGGTGATAGGATTTGTGCAAAGGGTTGTGGAAAAATTAAACTCTTTGTTTTCTAAAATGGATATTATGAAGTGGCAAGGATCCTTCATTTAATACCATGATTGAAATGAAAAACAGTATTTTTTTTCAGGACTTTCAAAGTAATTTGGTAAAGGAATTTTTAAGGGATGTTAAAGGAGACACTGTCAAGACCTTTAGGTTCGCAGTTTGCCCTCCCTTGTTTTTTATGCCCTGGGCAGGGCTTGTTACAATAGTGCTGCAAATTTCTGGTACCGGGGGTTTTAAAGCTGCTCAGCTCCCTGCTTTACACTGTCAGATTCCCAGCAAGCTAGTCTGCCTAACGGCCAGTGCCTTTGCTTAGTGTCTTTCACATAGGCTTAATCCTCTAGCCAACGGGTGTCAGGTAAATTTTGCAAGTCCTCGGACAAAAATATCTAAATAGCAGGAAATAAAATAATTTTGTGTACAATTACTTTTGGCAAATGCATTGCTTTGAAAAAGCCTGAAAACAATACCATGACTCTGATTCCTTTAGGCTGCTTCAGTAAGGATCAGGTATACTTGGATGGCATCCTCCAAATCCTAAGATACAGGGAGTCTATCGATTTCCACTTGCTGATGGCTCTTGGAAAGGTGAGTGGAAACAATCTCCGAACAGAAACAATAGTATCATTTTAATAAGCGCTTTCCTAAATAGTTATTAAGTTGCATGAACTTTACAGGATCACTTCCTGTAGGTGTTGTCTTAAAATGTGCTGGTGCCCTTTGCATCACCTTGATCTTGAATCTCCACTGTCTGTAAAATCAGACATCACTATACATTACAGTATAGAGACACCACCAACTTGAAATATAGTCAATTTCAAAGAGTAAGTTAGACGTACTTTCAGGACCTACACCTTCCTGTCAGGTTCCTACCACCTTATACCTGCCTGTTTGTGGTTTTACAGACACATTTCTCTGGTTTTTAAAAATGTTTTTCTCCTCCCTGTTTGCATGGGCCTTTTGCACCTCAACAACTGGAGCAATGGGCAGACTTTACACAAAGTCCTGTCAAATCTACAAAGTACACAAATGAAATAAAAAAGAAATAATGTCTCTCTCTCTCGAAGTCATTTTTACCTTAGGTGTTTGTAACAATGGCAGGTAATGTATTTGCAGACAGAAGTGTGATTTTATGTCAGTGGGTTTCCTTTAGCCCAGTTGCAGCGTTAACTGCACAGACAGGGAAGTAGCCACCAGTTCATAACCCCAATGTGGGATTTGACTTTCAGATGAGAGTAGGATGTGTGATCTGGTAGTTGAAGAAGGACACAGGGTCCATCCTGGGCTCTGCTCCCAACTTTGCAAGTCACTTAACATCTCTGGGTATGTCTACACTCCCATCCTGGCTAGACAGACTTGTACTAGTGGGGTTCAAGCTACCGTGCTAAAAATGTTGCAGCACCGGTGGAAACTTGGGCTCTTAAGCCCACCCAACTGCCTGGGTCTGAGCTGGGGGGGAATAGCCTGAGTCTCTGCTGGTGCCACAGCATCCACACAGCTATTTTTAGTTCATTGGCTCATGTAAAGCTAGCGTAGGTCAGTCTACCTGGGCTAGAAGAAGGCTCACTTCCAGCTGCAGTGTAGACATAACCTCTGTGTCTCAGTATGCTCATCTATGAATGGATGCTATTATTATGGCATTATAATAGCATCTAGAGCCCCAGCCACATTCAGGACCCACCTGGCCCCCTGGTCAGAGCTCAGGTTGCTAGCCCAAGTGTCTGGCCATGCAGCAACCTCCACACTGCTATGTTTAGCGTGCTAGCGTGAATCTGTCTACCTGGTCTGGGAGGCCCAATGCGTTGGCCCTTTGGGTGTCAGCTGAGGGGGAATTACATGAAAAAAATGTAGAAATTACCTCAATGTACCAGTTTTGCCAAAACCACTAAAATAGACTTTCCCAAAAAATCTACTGAGTTCCACTTTAAGCAGAGTCCTCTGCAAATAAGGTTCCCCTCTCTTAGCTGTCGCTAGCCATGTGATCCATTGTCTGGACCTTGCAGTAGTGGGGCACACTGGTAATATTTCCATGTAGTGGTTTCACCACGGCTTCAGCGATAACTGCTGGCAGGCTTCTTGCTGCACACTTGAAAACTTAATTTGCTGTTACCTCAATCTCTGCATAGCTTCAGGAAGGCTAGAACAAGTTCCTCATATTTGAAGGGGCTGGAAATGTCAGGGGCTGACATCTAGGAGAGCCAGTGAAAGACCTTGGTCTGCCCAAGGCCTTTGCTCCATTTCAGAAGCCTAGTCAGGAACATGTGACTCAGGACATAAATTGCTTCCTGCCCTCTAGAGAAAATTATAGGGAAGTATTTTATTTATATGGAGAGAAAGCAGATGTGGTTAATAATATACAACAAACAAGGAAACTATAACAGAGAAGTCATTGACATACAGATGTTACCAAGTAGTTTGGCTTTCTTGTTTGCAAACCATTTCAGAAATACACAATGGGCCAAATCCAGCACAGTTACATTTGGTCCATATAATATTAAACTGTATAAATAATGTGTCACATTGGGTGGACATGTGACAAATGGACTTTATTTATAGGTGACAGTGGTAGCAATATCTATAGTTAAGGTTGTCTAACATTTTTCATGATAAGAATCTATTTTCAGTTGTTTCTAACTGCTGAACCTTACCAGTTGGGCTAAAATTGTCCACAGTGAGTGTCTGCCTTAGGCTGACTTTTTTGGGAAAGTTTCTATCAAAATAGGTCAGCTGTTAGGTTAGGGGAAAATGTTATTTAGCCCATATTAAAAAATTCTTACAGCTGCCGTGCTTCCATGTTTTGGAGCAGAAGTGAAATTTGACAGGAAGTCACTCTGGTATCAGTGATGTGCTTTTTGATGTCCTTGTGATTTCCCTGTTAAGTTATAAGCCTCTGGAAAAAATTAAAAAAAAAATCACAGTTCACACATACTCAGTAGATGTATTTTAGAGGCTGGCAGCATTATTTTCTGAATGTTCCTTCTGTGCTGGCCTTCTTCAATCCCCAGAGTTCCTGTCTGCCAGCTGAACTGAGCATGTGCCATCCCTGCAGAGTATTGCCAACCCTCAGCATTAAAAAAAAAAAAAGTCAAGCCCCTCAAAAATCATGGCTTAAAAATTATGAGATTTTTAAAATAATAAATTTTGTTCCTTTTGTCTTCTGGGGTTGGATCATTTAAGGTTCATAGTTTCATGGTTTTCTTTGGAAACATGAGGACTAGAAACTTACTTTTTTATTTTAATTAAATCTGAGATTTTTCAGGTAATAAGCTGACTCCAGTAGCTGGGTCTTTAAAATAATCAAATTGTGAGTATTGGCAAGGCTGCAGCTGAGCATGCTCTGTCATAGCACTGCTGGGGCTGACCAGGAATTTTTCCTGCAATCACTTCTTCTGGTTGCCAGGGGCCGCTGTGGCATCAGGCACTGGAACTGAGAGCAGGGGGACTATTTTCATAGAATCATAGAATCTCAGGGTTGGAAGGGACCTCAGGAGGTCATCTAGTCCAACCCCCTGCTCAAAGCAGGACCAAACCCAACTAAATCATCCCAGCCAGGGCTTTGTCAAGCCTGACCTTAAAAACCTCTAAGGAAGGAGATTCCACCACCTCCCTAGGTAACCCATTCCATTTCTTCACCACCCTAATCCCTTTGCACTCTCAATGTTCCGCTTACCGGCACCTAGGCAACAAAGAAGAGTTGGAGGATGTAGACTAACTTGAATGGAAAGGGGTGAGGGAAGACTGAGAAGATAAGCAGAGAGGGGTAGGAATGGGGCATTGGGGTGGACAAGGACAGCAAGGTCTATAGCCATTTTGAACACTACCCTTCAGAACCTAGACCTGAACCCAGGAGTCCTGAGTTCAGCATTTCTCTGCTGTCAGCAAATTGGTGTGAAACCCACTAGCAAACTGTGGCCCAGACCGTCAAAGATATTTAGGCTCTCACATTTCATTGATTCCAGTGGAAGTTAGGCCCAGATTCTCAAAATTATTTAGGCTCCTATGTGTCTAGTGGCTGGTCCACATAGAGGATAATAGCTGACTACTGCTACCACAGCTCCATGAAAATCTGGGCTCTGGATCCAAAGGTCCCATGCCCATGACCCATGTAATTCTATATGCCAGAATTAAGATTTCCTGTGCAACCTTAATTTTGCCCCCTTGCGTGCATGCATTTGGATACAATTACATAATCACATACTATTTTTCCTCCCAGGACACAGCCTCATTCAGTGCACAGGATGGGTTAGGCTCAGGGAATGAAGGGAGTTGGTGTATGTGTGAAGCTGTAGTGTGCCTGGAGGACCCCTCCTTCATTTGCTGCAGAAGTTGGAAGCTGTGTAATGAATGAGACAGGGGCTTGCAGGAAAAGAAAGGAGAGACTCGTGGTTAAGGCAGCTGAATGCTACCCTGGAGAATTGGATTCTGTCCCTGTCTCTGGCATAGAACTCATATGTGATGCTAGGCAAGTCTTTTAAACCAGCCTTTTTACACATAGTCACTAACTGTGTGTTCCTCATTTTCTGGGTGCCCAACTAGAGATCCTGAGGTCTGATTTGCAAAAGAACTGAGCACTTCCAGCTGCAAATGAAGTCAGTGGAAGCTGTGTTTTGAACATATAAACTGCAATAAAAATGCTAAGTACTCTGAAAAAAAAATAATCAAGCACTAGATTCCTCAAATTGGGCACCAAAAATTAGTCACCATGTTTGACAATTTTGGTTTTAATCTCTGTGCCTTTCCTCCATCTGCAAAATGGCAATAATACCACCTTACGTCACAGGGATATTATGAAGATAAATTCATTATTGTTTGTGAAACACTGAGATATGACATTGATTAAATGTAATAGAAAAGCCCTTGAGGAAATTAATAATTTTGTGTTGGTGCAGGATTTAAATAGTATGCAATAAATATAGCCTGCGGCTACTACATATTGAATGAGGAGGAGGATTAAAAGAAATATTGAATAAGTAAGCACTGTCCGTCCTGTGTACTGAATGAGGCAGGGGTCCTGTGGAAAACATAGCCTGGGATCATGCAACTAGACTGTATCACAATGTATGTACACAAGAGGGCCAAAGTACAGTTACACAGACACCCTTCATTCTGGCATTTGCAACTTTAGTGTTCTTTTAATGTGGGTTTTTAATGTAATGTTAATACATTTTGTTATATGTATCTTTTACAAGAAAACTAAGACTCAGGCTATTCTTAGAAAGTCAAATTTTCCCATCAGATATGGACAGAAAGCTCCCACTGGAATTTGATGTATGGTAAAGAAGTGTTATGACGAGACCAACTTAAAAAAAGAAGAGGATGTGGATGTTCCGAAAAGAATATTAAGCTTTGCTGAAAGAGCTTGAAAAAGATAAGGATCCAATCATAGTGAAGATTTCCATCCACTTGGGAAATTCTCACTGCAAATCAGAAAACGTTCTCATGGCTCATTGCAGCAAATGTACTGATTGTTCTGGGCAGATGACAGATTGCAAGATGTGCATTTTCCTCTGGCATTTTTCTACCATGAATATAAGTTCTATGTGGGTCCAAAATGAAATAACTACTTTTTACATTTTATTGATAAATTAATATGTCTGTAAAAATCAATCCCTGATTTATCATGGGAATGTGTCTGTATGTCTTCTTCCCTTACCCCAGTGCTGAAAGCCTTGTCAGTCCCAGGAAAAGTCCTGTTTTTTGCTACTTCTCATTTTACTTGGTATTTTGAAGACAGCAGTGTGTAGGAATGCATAGAGTAAGACTAATGTGCTGGTGCAAGCTGCTTGGCCTGCCCAGAGGGGAGAAACAGATGAAAGAGGCTGAAGCCTGGAGAGAAATAATATTGAGAAGTAGCCATTTCAGAGATTTGCAGTGGTTTAGCTAGGAATTAGATCTTGGAATCCTTACAGCCCAGAACGTGATAATTATGTACAAATACAGCTAGACAATAGAAACAGAGCTCATACCTTGCACATAATTCCTACATGCATCAAATCAGATAATTTTTAAAGTCAGAATGTAAAATGTCACTAATACACATTTTTGGAAAACAATCTGGCGAGCATGACAGAAAAATCAGCTTCAAAATCAACTCAAAAACCCCCTTTTTACCCAGTACAATAGGTTTGCTTACCCGCAGTCGTGAAAGTAGCCTATTAAGAGAGAGCTATGTAGTGAGTCATATCTTTCCCTCCTAAAATGTTGCCAAATACCGTATTTAGTGATGGCAGTGGCTGGGGGAAATGCAGCTTGATTGGGGCATAGTTTGATCACAGCTATTGAGCACTTGGGTAGATGCAGGTCAGATAGAAATCTGACCTTTTGTAAGAAACAAAAATTCATTGTCCTGTGGAGGGAGGAGGTTGAAATTTGAAGGCAAGGTGCTGAAAAGGCGGTTTCATAGAGCGGCCCTGCCTTGAGCACTCTCCTGTGAGAGGCCACTGCATGACAGGTGTGCCTGCTTCAGTCTCCCTCCTTCGGAGTCCCCAGTAACTCCACACAAGCTTTCTTGACTCACTGATACCCTCCTGGGGGGCAGGATATTGCCAAAACATAGTTTCAAATCCATAACATGGTCCATTTCTCACAGCCAGTGTGTGTAGTCTGTAAAAATCCCACATCTTTGGGTCCGTCAACATAGCACATACCAAGCTCCAGCATCTTCACCACACCCAGGCTCCTCCTGGATCCTCTCCAGCCCTTTTACTAGGACAGCCATCCCAGCCCTGCCCGCTGAAGTGCAACCCTGCTCTTCCCAGGTGGGATCCCCCACAACCTCTTTGCTGGGAGTTCATCCTCACATAGGGAACATCCCTAATACCCCCTGGGCCCTCAGCCCTCTGGCTTGGGAAGACCAGCCAGCAAACCCTTCTTGCTCCCCTGTCTTTAGCATTCCCCCAGGAACAACCTAAACTTCCTTCAGAGACCTCAGTCTCCTGGTCTCTGGCAGCTCTCACCTACTGATTTCCTGGCTCTCTCAGGGTTCGTCTACATGGCAGTAAAATAACTGCAGCATGGCCGTGGATAGGCTGGCTCAGCTGACTTGGGCTTGCTGGGCTCAGGCTGTGAGACTAAAAATTGCAGTGTAGATGTTCCGGCTTGGGTTGGATCCCAGGCTCTGAAACCCCACAGAGGGGATGGGTCTCAGAACCCAGGCTCCTGTCCGAGCCTGAACGTCTACACTGCAGCTTTTAGCCCCACAGCCCAAGCTCTGTGAGCCTGAGCCAGTTGACCCAGGCTGTGAGACTTGGCGCTGCAGGTTTTTTATTGCGGCATAGCTGTTTTTTATTGCGGGCACCTCTCACCTGCTTCTTTCCTTACCGGAACCCTCTCAGGCCCAAGGCCTTCACCTAACTCATGTGGGAAGTAGCTGATGAACCACATGTGCACTGGACACCACTTCCTCTTAAAAGGAGCCAGTCAACTTGTGACATCTTGTAGGCCTCTAACCTCAGCCATCCTACCTTGTACACAGCAGTGCTCAGGGCCGTGTCCCCAGCGTGAAGGGAAAGATTCCATTCCCTGCCACTTTCCACATAGCTTCTCTGCACACAGACAGTTAACTTGAGCTAGGGTTTGGCTTTTAGATGTTTCTATCTTTACACTAGTCAGGCTGTAATGTAGATCTTCCCTTTTTGTGGTCCTCTTAAATAGTAAGTCTCCCATTTGACCAGGATTAGCCTGTGCTTGTTCTCTCTTTATCAGGATTTGTTTTTCCACTGTAGCTCAGAAGGCATATCTGTGCACAAACAGGTGCCTTTCCCAACCTGCTCTACAAACACAGTCTGCATGCTCTATGAAGTCCAATCTCACCCCTTTCCTGGAGTGTGGAGTTGTTAAGTAACAGCAACAGGATAACGTAAGAGCAGCTCCCCAGACGTGGCTGCTCCTAGTCTTCCTCCAGACTGCTCAGTCTAAACTCTCTTTCCACCCCACCCCCTTATGTATAGATGGATTAACAAGCCACCTGCCTCAGGGAGTCAGCAGAACTTTCTTTAACTCTTTTCCCAGTCTACTACATCACTGCCAGCCTGTTCCTCTGTGATTAAAGCTGGATCTTACAGAAGCTACATTTCTTTCCATCCCTGCAATAGCACATGGGAGAATTGTGGGAGTGGGAGAAATCTATGCAATATTACAAAGCTCTCTGGCCACCCTACCACATTTTGTAAAAACAAATGGTACGTACTGTATTTGTTCCTTATTTAAAAATGAAACAAAGAAGCTCTAGCTGAAATCCCTTGTTGCAGAAACATTTTCATTTCTGAGGTTGTTTTAATTTTACAAAGACAGTTTTATTTTAACTTATTCATAGCCATGAAAAACACGTCACAGACCATGAATCTGGTCTTCCCCTGTGAAATCTGATCTTTTGTGTACTTTTAACCTATACTATACAGATTTCAGGGGGGGAGACCAGCATTTCTCAAATTGAGGGTCCTGACCCAATTTCTCTGCTGCCTTCAGAGCTGGGTGGCTGGAGAGCGGCAGCTGTTAGCCGGGCGCCCAGCTCTGAAGGCAGCGCACCGCCAGCAGCAGCACAGAAATAACGGTGGTAATACCATGCCACGCCACCCTTACTTCTGTGCTGCTGCCTTCAGAGCTGGGCGGCCAGAGAGCGGCAGCTGCTGACTGAGGGCTCAGCGCTGCAGGCAGCAGCACAGAAGTAAGGGCAGCAATACCATACTATGCCATCCTTACTTCTGTGCTGCCTTCAGAGCTGGGCTCCCGGCCAGCCGCGACCACTCTCTAGCTGCCCAGCTCTGAAGGCAGCACCACTGCCAGCAGAAGCGCAAAAGCAAGGCTAGCAGTACTGCAATCCCCCCCCCCCCACTATACCCTTACAACCACCCCACAATTCCTTTTTGGGTCAGAACCCCTACAATTACAACACCGTGTCATTTCAGATTTAAATAGCTGAAATCGTGAAATTTACAATTTTTAAAAATCCTGTGACTGTGAAATTGACCAAAATGAACTGTGAATTTGGTAGGGCCCTATCGATTAGCAAAGAGAAGCAGGTAGTTGTGTAGGGTGAGATCTTTCAAAAGTGCTCATGAGAGCATTCCCCATCCCCATGCAGGAGCAGAGCAGGATTATAGCCTTGTACTTAAGAGACTTCTAGGGAAGAGGATCTGGCACAACACAGTCTCAGAGAAATGTGGTGTGCCAGTTAATAGAACCATCCATGCCTCAGGCCTGCCTGTGGAACAACAATGCAGGGGCAATCATGCTGGACATTGCCCCAATGGCTCTTGTAGCTAACACCCAAGCCAGCATCCCTCCACTCTTCTCCCTGCACGATTCAATCACAATGCTGCCAACTCTCACAATTTTATCATGAGTCTTGGGATATTTGGGGTTTTTCTTGAAGCCCCAGCTCCTGGAGTGTAGTAATTATGTGAGAATCTCAGCTGTCATTAAAAATTAACTATAGTCTGTATGGTAGCGGAGAAATGCTTGAAAATGATCCCCCTGCACTCTGAAGGCTCAGAAGGCTAAGAAAATAAACCCAAAATTTATTATTTTGTAACAATCTCATGATTGTTGAGACCTCACTCATTGTTTTGGAATGCTTAGATTGCCAATACTGCAATCATAATTTGTAACAAGTTACTTACTAATTGGGTTGCCACCTATGTAAGTTTTCCTAGTATCATTCCTTTTTGGAGATACTGATTTCCTAGGACAGCTAAGTACACCCTGCCAGCTGTCCAGTTGTATGGGCCCCAAATCATCCTGTATGTCCCAGATTTTTGTAACTCAGAAGTGGCAACTCTCGTACTAGAAAGACACATTTTTATTTTGCTCTGCACAAGCACAGATGAATTATTGGGGGTGAAACTAAAGCTTTGGAAGCTTGGGTCATGTTAGCACTGATAGTCTGGCTGCTTCCCCAAAACGTCTATGAACCATACAAGGACTCCTCCCATCCCTGCAGTCTCCATACATCCACAGAGCCTTTTCATTTCCCTTTCTAGTTTCCCAAACCTTGGCCATAACAGCCCCCCCTTCCTTCCTCAAATCTCCCATCGGGCCTGCCCCTCCCCTTGCATGGGAACATGCGTAAGAGCAAATTTTCCATCCCTTCCCCCTCACCTAAGAGGCCTGCAACAGCCCTGATCCTTCATGTGCACAAGCTCATTCTGTCTTTCACATCTTGCTCACATGGTGGCTTCTGTCAGTGTCCCAATTACACTCTGCATCTCTGTCAGGAAAGCTCCAGAGCACATAAGGTTTGCAAGGAGAAATGAGCCCCAGTGTAAGAAACTGGATGTCTGCTGGTACATACAACAGGACTGTCAAAAAAGAAGAAAGGCCATCCTTGTGGATGGGAAGGAAATCAGTTTTTCCAGACTAGTTCATTCATCCTTAACAGCCACCAATCCTGCTCCCATTGACGTTACTAAGACCTGGTCTACACTACAGAGTAAGTAGACTGTGTAAGCGTCTACACTACAATGTTCCTCCTGCTAATTTAACTCGCCCACTACACCGGCCTAACAACTCCATCTTTGCTAGAGGCATAGCACAGGTCGATCTAGTTAAGTTGACGCAGTGTCCGTGTAGACACTGCATTACTTACATCATCTGCTGCTGCCTTTGACAGGCGTCAGCCCTGGTGCGGCAGGGCTCTGGCTGTCAGTGCCCACAAATGCCCCACTTAAGTTGGTGCAAGCGTTCCTGATGAGGACACGCACCGCTGACAGAAGGAGCATAATGTGGACACCAATGGTTGATTTAATTACTGTGGTGTCTGTACGTTGACCTAACTTAAGTTGTAGTGTAGACATGCCCTGAGAGTCTGTTCATTGACTTCAGTGGCAGCAGAACCAGGCCTCCTTTGAAAGGATGTAGTAATTCCCCGGGATCATGTTCTAATGCACACCTTACTGGACCATGCATAAAACCAGACTCTACTATCACCTCGAGAGAAGGATTCTGACAAGATGCTTTAAAACACCTTTGTCCTGGAATCCTTTTGTCACCTATGAGAGGGGAATGAAACTGTGTGTTTTAGACATGTCAATTTGCAAAATGGGTACAGCTTTGACTTAACCCCGTCTTCTCCTCTAGGTCTCTTACGAGGATGTGGATCGCTTGAAGGAATTTGCGGTGATCGAGAACATGAGAATACCACACTTCTTGCAGGACCATATCAGATACATGGAACATTTGGAAAAGATCATGGAGGTGAATGAGCTGACTGACCAAGAGCTCCAGGATCTCATAGTGTAACAGTCAGTCTCTTTTACCAGAAATCTGTTCTGTATGCAGCCGGTTATACAGAACTGGACTTCACCACAGCTTGCAAAACTAGAATGAATCAACTTTGGTTTTGTTTTCTGGCAAAAATCTAGACTATTTAGATTTGTTAATTTTTTAAAAAAAAAAGAAAAAATACAAACCTCAGACTATCGATTCAGGAATGTTTCTTTGAAAAAGAGTTTTGAGATTCTTTCCTCACTCCCATAGTATATATTGGTGGGGTTGTTTTTTTAAGGTTTTGTGTCTCTTCCAAATTAAATTATGGATTGAACATAGACACATCATTTAGGATTTCCCTTGTAACTGGTCAGTCCCATTGTCCCCTAAATGGTCTGTACACTGAGCAGGATCGTTTGAAATGTCTTGCTTTTATGATATGCTGCTTTTTATTCTTTCTAAAGTCTGCGTTTTGTAATTTTTCCCCTTGGCTCACTCGCATTGGCTTCATTTCTGGTCATGGCCTTCACGACAATCCCCCACAGCAGCAAAATTGTGGAGCTACTACAGACTATGCCACCATCTTCTTAACTCTACCCCATTGTATACTGCTTCCCTCCTTGTAAGATCACAATGCGCAGACACGCTCCCTTGCACAACAGCATTGTCGTTTGGACATGCGAGAAAGAGGTGATTTGCACACTTCACATTTCAAATAGCAGCAGTTAAGGTTGCTGTGTAAATGGCTGTGAACAGACTAGAAAGTTGCCCTCTTCCTCCCAAGAGGTGTTGTGCTGTTGCAGCATTGAATATATGCCTTTCACTGTCCTCCTCCTTGAGACCAGTACAGGTTTCAAGAGGATGAGCTGCAGGAAAGGGCCTTTTTTTTGCCCGTGAGGACTCATTTAGCATGTTTAGCAAATGGAACGTGTTAGTGGTTTGGAAGAAGGACTGGGATGAACTGAGTTTTCTGACTAATGTACGCAATGAATCCAGATAGGGGGGCCATATTTCATTTCAAAAAGTAAAATCACCCCTTCGCTCTAGCGCCTGAACCCTGTGTGGGTTTGGTTACTTGGAGTGGTTTCGGCCCTAATGCTGCCAGGAGCTCTGCCCTCATGGAGCTCACTGCTGGATTGGGAACTTTAATGGGAGGGGACTACATTCACAAGTGCCCTATTCCAATATTCAAAGCAACTGAAGAGTTCTGGTACATCTGAAGCATCCTGAGCTCTGTTTTGAATGTGGGTGCCATACAAAACAAGTAGCGAAAGCACATAATTACTTAGGCAAGGCAAGAGGGTTGTTCACTACAGAGACCACATTTTCTGAGTCCAGAGTATTAGGAAAGCACTAATAGTGGCTCCCTAGCACATGCTGAATCGAGCTTTGCACCTGAAGTATTGGGCTTACTTTAAATTCAGATCATTTTACGAAGGCTAAATGCAGCCGTTAGACCCTTGGGTTTCTGGAAGAGTCCCAGACTCACAACTCACCGTACCGCAGCTGTGAAAATGGTTCAGCTTGCTTCCCTACCCCCACATGGGCTCAGCTCTGCTGGTCAGTGTGTTGTTGGATGGGGGGAAGAGAATTGGACCCAAAGTTCCACTCCCCTGCTTTGCGGAGGGAATACTGGCCACAATCTTCCCCTCCTCCCATACAGCAGGCACTGCCTGCAATATGTGGCGCATTAATGCAGACACACCATGGCGGCAGGGAGGTCTGACTCCCCGGCATGGCTGCATCTGGCTGAATGACAATCCAGCCTCTGGCATCGAGTTGTGTGGAACTTAGTGGCTTTTGATTAAGGAATGGAATAACTCCCAAAGCCTCTGACTTTACACCAAGTACGATGGTGTCCATTCCAGATTTAAAGTTTAAACAACACATTTTGTGACCAGTGCGAGGAAAAGAAATCTCACCTAGCATAGAGGTTTTTGAATAACCCATCAAACCAGCTGCCTTTAAAGTACTATTACACGTCTGTGCTGTGGTGGCTGCCTGCTTGAAAAAAAGAAAAGAAAAAGAAAAACATTTAAGCTGCTCCAGGAACTCAATGAGCAAATTTGCTGATCTGTTTTACAAAACATGGACCAAGAACACCTCACAGTAGTCTTAATTTTGTATTGTTTAACAGCTTCAAACTCTTTTAATCTCTGCATTCTAGTGGGTGAAACTTCCCCCCTGCACCCAAAATATCAGTCTTAACCTTGCCTGCCTAGCTTTGTTCAAAGCCCTTCAGGCGAACTGGGGAGCTGCTGTATGACTGCATCAACCTGGTGGAAATATTTGCACGGCAGTACCCAGTAATGCACCCAGACATTCAGAATGCATCAGCTCAGCTATTTTGCTGCGAGCAGCAGAAGTGCAGATCAGACTTTTCACATGTCAAAGGTTGAATGTGAAGATTCCAGGTAAAATCCACCCTTGGGGGTAATTGGATTGAGGCCTGTGGAATTACACCAGGGATGAATTTGGCCCACTGTGTTGAAGCAGAGGTACATATGTCCCATTCTGAGTGAAAGGGCCATAAATTAGAGGTGAACTTTTCTTAACTGAAATAGCCCCTGCATTTCTCCGATCACTTCTGTAGTAAATACAAACATATGCTTAAGCAACCCAATATAGTCATGAGAATAGTCTTGAATATTATATTTACAATAATGGAGTCACTGGAAAACATTATGTTTATGTGTAATTATTGTTACAGAATATGATAGTTACCGCCCCTTCTCAACTGCCTGCTGATACTCCATTACTGCTCTGTGGGTTTGCTGATGTAAACTCCAGGGGCTTATTTTTCTTCTTTAAAAGACCTGGATTTATTTTCCCCACAGAAATTGCTCCCATTCCACTTCTACCATTCTCAATTATGCGAATAGGTGTACTCCAGTACAAGCTTAGATTCTGGAAGTGTCAGCATGATGTGTCAGCATAACAATTGTACTGTAGCAGGCACAAATGTCAACCTCTGTTTCTCAACACCAAGCTTGTCCTGCCACCTTTGTAACAGTGTTTCAGATTTGTAATGGTAGTTTTGTAAACTTTTTGAAATTTTTATTGTGATGGATCTTGTTATTGTCATAGTATTGAAGTTCTGTAATAAAGTATGTGGATGATACTGCATAGAAACTCACATCAGAAAGTCTCACAATGTCTTTAATGTGAAAACAGACTTCTGAGCTTTAATAGGTTTGAGTTGCTGCTTGGTTTATGATTTATGCTTTTAATTGCTTAATTTTAGTTATTAAGTATACATTTTTTATATCAACACAAAGTCGCAACAACTTCTCATACAGTTCTTTCCCACCCACCTCACACAATCCTCGCTTCTACAAATTTTGCGTTGTTAAAATTACAGCTAGCCTAACTCTTGCTAACCAAAACTGTCTTGCATTAAAATCCCCTACAAATCCCTGTCAGTTCTTTCTCCGCTTCCACAATAATTAAGTTGAAAAGTGAAGAATATCACCAAAGTGTCCCACATGCCCTTCCTTCTCTCTCTCCCCCCTCCCCTTTCACACTCAGAGCCTGAGCACCATCAGAAAAGTCACACCTCTAACTTAAAATCACTTTTAAGGCCTTTAGATGCAAAAAAGTTGCAAATGTAAACACACAAGAGTTGTGGGTCTCACTGCCCTGTTAGCTCTAGAGCAGGGGTAGGCAACCTATGTCACGCGTGCCAAAGGCGGCATGCAAGCTGATTTTCAGTGGCACTTACACTGCCCAGGTCCTGGCCACCGGTCCGGGGGGCTCTGCATTCTAATTTAATTTTAAATAAAGCTTCTTAAACATTTTAAAAACCTTGTTTACTTTACATACAACAATAGTTTAGTTATATATTATAGACTTATAGAAAGATCTTCTGAAAATGTTAACGTATTACTGGCATGCGAAACCTTAAATCAGAGTGAATAAATGAAGACTCGGCACAGCACTTCTGAATGGTTACCAACCGCTGCAATAGAGCAAGTCAGATTTTTTTTTAAACTGGGGATAATTTTGGCAAAAATGAGTTAAAAAAAGTTAAAGATTTTCCATGCAAAATTCTGACTTTTTGGCAAAATTTGAAACCCAAGAGTTTTTTGCCAAAACTTCAGTTGCAAAGTGCAGCCACTCTGTCTCACAGGAGTTGTAGTTGGGATTTCTCATACCTCTCTCTCCTCCTCTTCTCTATACTGTACTCTCATGAAATAGCAGCGTATACGTTACCAACTCTAATTCAGTGTGATAGAACATAGATGGTGGAATGTTTCCCATTTGCTCTCAGTACCAATCTGAAATTCATTAGACACACTCCAGTGGCAAATCTACAACAAGAACATATCTTAGATCTCTTTTACAGCATTTGAGTTGTGTTGGTGCAAGTCATCAGTTTGTAAAGCTTCCTAACCATCATTCTTAATTCACACAGATACATCACGGACAACAGCAGTGCAAACTTCTCCACACTGCAGCACCAATGTTGCTCTGGAGGGGCCATCTCTCAGGGTGTTTTCCATGTCCATTTGATCTGTGGCATTTCTGCCAAGAATGCCCAGAGGGTACCAGTATAGCCAAGTCCAGTGGATTTCAGGATGTGGACCTTGCTCACTGGAAACTAGACTGACCACAGGAATTGATTTTACATTGATCGCCACAAGTCACCCGATGATACTAATGTCTAGGTGCTTTACTCCTAGGGGCCCGAGCCAGTTTGGAACCAGTAATCTGCCAAATAAAGAGGAACTCCTTTCTTTCTAGACCTTCTCCCCTCCCCCATACTATTATATAGCTCTGGTTTGAAAGTGTGCTCCCCCACACCTCCCCTTAGAAATTTTCAACAAATATGAAAACGTAAATTTTCCACAGAAAAATTCAATTGATCACAAACAAAACATTTTGGCCAAAAATGGGAGTTGTAGCGCCTCATGGGAGTTGTTTGCTCCTCACGTCCTAGTCTCCTCCATGGCCAGGATCCCCAGTAAGACTGTAGGCTTGGTCTACATTCCCAATTTATGTCAGTATAACTACATTGCTTGGATTTTCTACACCCCTGAGTGGCAGTTATACCAACCTAACTCCCATTGTAGACAGCACTATGGTGACAAGAGAACTTCTCCTGTTGGCATAGTTATCACCTTTTGGGGAGGTGGATTAACTGCACACTTGAAGACATTACATACTAAGCACTACAGCAGCGCTGTAAGTGTAGACAAGCTCACAATCTCCCCATTTGGTGAGTGCCGGAGTCCCTGGTTGTGGTTCATTATGGGAGATGTAGTCCAGCTATGGATCCTGGCCAGTAAAAAAGAATGAGGGACACAAGGAGCAAACTACAACACCCATCAGGCACTACAATGTCGAAATTCTAAATATTTAGACAAAAAGCCCACCACAGACACTTTTCACCAAAAATTTCATTTACTTGACAACCCAGTTTTCTCTTGAAAAAACAGTTCTGATGGAAAATGTTTGACCAGCCCTAACATTAAACTAATTATTTTTGCAGGCAGCACTGTAGTCCCTCCCACCCCCTTTGTCAATGACAGAAACAGCTCTGGCTGTGCAAATAGCTTGTATGGAAAATGCCTTATAGAGGAAATAGCTTTTAGCTGGCTGGGGTCTTGGTTCAGTAGGAACTCTAACAGTAGTGTGCCCTCTACTGAATCGACACCATCCCCACTTTCTGGAACACGTAGGGTTTGCTTGGGGAGGTCGCCAAGCCAAGTATTGAGCTGGCCTAATCCTGTTCAGCTTGTGTGAGGGGACAGCAATCACAGAGCCAAGTGGTACAGGGGGACAGAGGGCAAGTTTAAAAATAAAAACAAAGGGCCTGAACCTCCACTCACATACAATTGTGTCAATCAGGAGTAACTCAAATGAAGTCAGTGTGAAACTGGAGTATGTATGTGAGAGGAGAACAAGGTCCAAAGTGACATGAAGGAGGAAAGGCGTAAGGGGGCAGACTCTATCCCCCCACTAAGGAGCATTTACACCACACTGGACTCCTTAGAGCAGGAGTGGCCAACCCGAGCCTGAGAAGGAACCAGAATTTACCAATGTACATTGCCAAAGAGCCACAGTAATACGTCAGCAGCCCCGCATCAGTTCCCCGCCCTCCCCCCAGCTCCCAGCACCCCCCGCCCACCGGCAGCCCCACTGATCAGCGCCTCCCTCTCCCTGCACCTCCCGATCAGCAGTTTTGTTGCATGCAGGAGGCTGTGTGCGTGTGTGGGGGGGTGGAAAATGAGGGCACATCAGGCTCAGGGGAGGGAGGCAGGACCTGTAGCAGAGCCAAGGTTGAGCAGCAAGCACCCCCCGGCACATTGGAAAGTTGGCGCCTGTAGCTCCAGCCCTGGAATCGGTGCCTATACAAGGAGCCGCATATTAACTTCTGAAGAGCCGCATGTGGCTCTGGAGCCACAGGTTGGCCACCCCTGCCTTAGAGGTTGTGGAAATGGCTCTTACGACAATACCACCAGTGGCAGGGGGGAAGGTGCACCGTGCACGGGCAGCAAAAGTGCATGCTAAGGGACTGGCTGGAGCACACCATGCTCCAAATGTTAATCGGCAGTGGAGCAGCTATAGCCCAAGTAAATCACAGGGATTGCTCATGCCCAGGGCTATGCTGGCCCCTCAAGGAGCACAGAATCTGGGAGGTGCAAAGATGTCTTCAAGAAAAATGCCTGGAAGAGCAAAATAAAAATAAGAAAGTTCCTCTAGCAAAAACAAAGGTCCCTGTAAGGTGTCTCCGTCTGAACACTTAAATACCAAGGCATCCAAGAATCACTAGTTACTTGTAAAAATCTTGCCCTTGATCCTAATCTAGACTGCTCTACAGGTTGGACCTGCTATAAGGAGAAGTTCATAGATTAGTAGCACTGCAAAAAACATACAAATAGTATCAATATTTTTAGGTCGAACGAAAGAGAATTGAAACATCACAACCACAGATTACAAAACACATTATAATATAAGGTGTCCACTTATTTAGCAATGTAAAGACAGTAAATACTCATTGCCACATATTTGGCATGATGCTGGATTAAGTGGATCACATCACAAGACTAAGTCAGTTCATCTCTTGCAAAAGATATTTGAAGGGTCATCATTAACAAGTTTAGGACTAGGGGGGAGAGAAGAGAAAGAAAGACAAAGGGGAATGTTTTAAATAAATAAATATAAAATGAGTTAATTGAACCAAGTTTGGTTCAGATTTAAATAGTCCCAGATGGTGCATTGTAGCATTGGGGGGAAAAAAAAAACAACTCACCATAATGGAAGACTGACACAAGTAGAAAAATATCTATTAGTATTTTGGGGTCACTAGGCAATTTTATGTACTATTATAGACTATATCTCAAAACGGTCTATATTAAATTAAGGCCTGCATGTGACTGACTATTGAATTTTAATGGCATGTTTATATTTAATATACAATATGTAAATCAAAAGAGATAGCCATGTAAAGTTATGCCTCCAGCTTTAATCCTATCTAAATTAATTCCTTATTGACATTGTTAAAATAACTATGTTCCCCATTTTTAATCACACAGACCTAAAAACAATGGGGAATGAAAATAGCAAGCAACATAATGAAGACTTGGAAAAAGGTCAAAACATTTTGACAAGTGCACAGTGTCTATGGGATTCTCTTCCTCTTAAGACTATTTTGTCCCAAATGTCCAGGGGATCTGCAGGCTCTTCAAAGCATTTGGGATGAAAATACAGAGGTCCCTGGCACCATTGTGATGTTACAGTGAGAGAACAAGCCATCATAGGAATGCATGCAGGATCATGCTACATAAGGATCTGTCTGAATAGGAAAACACCAAGAAAAAGACAAGTGATGCAGGAAACGATGCTAGCGATTCAGCAGATGGCGCTCTTCTCCAAGTCAGTACTGTATCAATTCCCCAGCATGATACTGGGGACACTGTGGTGTTGGAGCGAGGTGCCATCTATCTGAGGAGACATAACTAAAGTCTGTCACTGGTGGTCATTTGTGATCCCTGTCACAAGATTAGGAATACTGCCCCAATGTCCTGGCCTGATTCCAATTCAGGTAATTCCACGCTGCCTGCTGTAGCCAAATTTCCACTAGTTAGGGCTATCAGATTTTCAAAGTGAATAATCAGGACACCTGTTACTGCTCAATCCCTGTGCTTCAATCTGCTCACTTTTTCTCTTCCCTCCCTTCCTTTCTCCCTGCTACCTGCCCATCACACCATGTGCTGCACTTGTTCATTCCCAATCTTTTGTCACCCCTGAAACATGCTCACTTCCATGCCCCTGCAGGATTGCTAATCCCCAGTATTCCAAAATTGAGCCAGACCCAAAACACATGAGACTGGCTTAAAATCACATTGGGGTTTGTGTGTTTTTAAATCACCCAGGGTTTTGCCCTGCCTTCTGATTCTGGAGCTTTTAGGAAGGAAGCTGTTCCAACCCCAGTATGTCTCTGATTCTTCAATGGACACACGCTGGGGGTGTCCAACCAGGAGTGCAATGACAGACACACCACATTCTCTGCCCTCACCCGTGGGAGTGGGGGGAGCTGTCATTCTGCCCCACTCCATCCAACTCAGCTTCCATTCTCCTGCCCACTTCCCCCATCTCTCATTTCTTCCTCTCCTAGTCTCTGGTCCTGCCCCACCTGTTCTTTGCTAGTCTCACATTCTTCCCTTCTGCCATGGTCTCTTAAATTCATCTATTCCCCCTGCCCCTCCGTTGCAATCTCATCTCTTTCCATCCTCCCACTCTACACTCTATATTACCTTGAATCTATATCCTACCCCCAATCCTCATTTCTTGCCCTCAGTTCCACCTCCTCACCCCCCAACCCCTCACTACACTCTTTTCTCCCTGTCCCCAGTCTATCTTTCTGCCCTTCATCCATTTCCAGCCCTTCTTAAGTCTCCCTTCCCCCCCCCCACCTCCCCTTGCACTAGTCTCCTTCTCTGCTGCCAACAGTCATGAGAACGAGAATCACAGTGTCACTTTCTTCTACTGAACAAGGAACTTTGTTAGAAGACAGGAAATAGTATTGTCCTTAAAGCTGCACTTACAGTGTCACTGCAGAGCTTCTGCCTAGAACCTTCCTTAGGCTCCTCTGGCCTGCCTTCCTGCTACAGATTTAAAGACCTAGCATACCTATCCTCACATCCACCCTACATAGCTGGGAAACCCATTGGTAAAGTGCCTCTGTAGTGACACATTCAGGATGAATACCTGCTACTGCTGCCAGTAGAGGTTCGTGCTGATGACCCAAAAGTCAAGTATTCCAAAGTCAGGAAATACAACATTAAGGTTGCCCAGGCCACATCAGTTTGCCTCCCTCGTGCCTACGCATTATGGTAAGGTCTTAGTTAACATGATCACTTACTATTTTTGAGTGCTTGACTTTGCAACTGTAATGGTCTTTTAACACAGGCTATTTTTTGATGTAGTATATAGTAAGGTTGACAGTGACCAGAAAACGTTAGTTTTAAAGTTTCAGTACCGTGGAGGAGTTTGCACTAGCCATGCTTTCTTTACCTATTCTCTGCATAGAGAATTTCAATCTCTTGCACTGTCGTTCAAGTCCTATGAGATACATAGATCAAAAATATTTCATTTCAATCAAGGGGGAAATATACAAGTTGCCCACAAGAGTCTTAAAATCCATCGAGCTACTTATGATTTATTTAGTAAATGTTTGCAGCCCTCCCATATCCCCTACCCAGGTGATGGTCGGTATCAAACCTGAATCGGCTACATAGCAGTACATAGCATCAGTAGGCCAGTTCCATGGTCAAGCCTTGTGAAAGGACACTGAATCTGATGGTTTTTTCAGAGTGAAGATATGCTTGATTGATTAACATTAGATCTTTATCTAGGCATGATTCATCTCTAGCCACTGATCACTCAACCAGCTTGATAAAACCCATCTCTAGGACAGATTTACCCATTTAATCACTCTTTGGCATTCACTCTTTTAGGCTATATTGGCCTGAGAGACTTTCCAGGAAACATTTTGCCCAGAGACGGACCATTTAGAACCCTGTGTTGTTATATAAGTCACTGAAGTCATCTGACCAATTGATGTGTATTATACACTGTTGTATCAAGCAGGCAAGGTACTAACAAGCTTCAACAGGACTTTATTTACAGTGGAAACCCCTTTACCAAGCTGCTGCTGCACCCTCTGTAACTCTCACTCAGCCTCCTCAACTCCTCCCCCCTCCTTCCTGTTTCTTGTCCTTTCAGACTCCCAACAGCCAGTGCTCCCAGTTCTAATAATTACAAGCAACAGCTAAACACCACATACACACTCCTAATTGTACAAGCTGGTAACCAGTACACAACACATGTTGTTGATACACAGCATAGGCCAGATCCTGAAGTCAACAGGACAAGGCAGCTGAAGAAATCAAGGAGAATTTAATCCTGTGTGTTCTAAGATGTCTGTCAATTCGGGTATGTGGTGGGAGGAAGGAAATGAAGAGAGAAATGATACTACAGAGAACTAAACACCTCAATAATTAGTCTTGTCTAGTGAAATTCTTCTTAACTGTGATCCAAAGCTGGGTATAAACTAGGTTCACAAAACAATAGACACACCCTAAAGTGGAACCAAAAGGAAAATACTAGTGTCTATCACACAGCAAACTTGACTACAAAAGATAGTCAGACAACTTTACTGGGCCCCTATCTAAAAGGTTGGTGGCAGATAGAATCAACTGAGGTGAATAGCTCTGAGCTATAGCTATCCACATACCTTCACTCTAGGTGGGTCATTTTCATAGCTGCCTAAAAAAAATCTTGCTTTCATTTGTTCAGTTAAAAGTGAACAAAGACGTTGAGAATCTTGGTCTCACCAATACATGGATTGTGTTTTCTGAGGATGGAAGAAAACTGTAGACCAACTTTAGCTCTTACTCTGTATTTAGACTGGTGTCACTAATTCCATTCACTTTCAGTGGAGTCACTTGTGATCTCACTTGCTGGTGTAAATGCAGAGTGGCTCCAACGGAGCTACTCTAGCTTGACATATATAGTAAGCAGCCTTGTTGGTTTTCACAACTTGCTCTGAGAATAGTGCCTCCTTTGAAAGGGTAAAATGCAGAGTCATATGAGCTGCTCACTTGGAAAGTACAGCATCTCAGACACTAACTGAATTAAAGTGTGTGGTTATAATGATTAAGTAGTGATAGGCTCCAACCAAACCCAGATCCACAAAACGCCACCAAAGGCTGGATGGGTTCAGAATCTACAACTGGCTCCAGATCTGAATGTCTTACCTGACCTGTGTGTCCCTAAGAGCTCAAACACTCCCCCTTCCCCCTCCATAGCTAAACATCCTGAATAGGTGTTGGGGTGGGGGGTGGGTGTCAAAATCCAGATCTTTATTCAAGTTTGTAGCTTGGACCTATCTGTATAATCAAATGGCTTCTAAAGATGGCACCATGTTCCAGCCCCTCTCTGCATTGGCTGAATCCCATCTGCTTAGTTTGCTGACGGGCCCAAGTTTGTGTTACTGTCAGCACTGCAGAGCCAACGTGGCTATGGAAAGGTGAGCTACTTTTGCATCTGCCTTAGGGGCACACACACAAAAATTGTCTGCTACGTTTTTGCTTCTCTCCTCTGAGTTGCTGGTTAAGATGAATGCAACAGGAAGGATCACAGTGTGAGTTGGAGACAATTGGCTGCATTTGCAGGGTTTAGTTTGGCTTGGAAGCGGAGCAAACACGATGGAAACGCTATCGAGAGGAGAACTACATGAGAGCAGGCTGTGAAAGTGTTGGAAAGCAAAACATCCCAAGGCCCCCACTCCAAACAAAAGCTATTAATGCCACCCCCATCCTCTGCAGCGTGTTTAGAGAGCACCATGTACAACAAACTGAGCAAACTCCCCTTAATGGCTGCTACAATCCCTTGTGCAGAGGGCAAGAGGCCTATGCACCATTTATATCTCCATAAGTCCCCATGGAGACATAATAGAGTATCAGGGTTGGAAGGGACCTCAGGAGGTCATCTAGTACAACCCCCATGCTCAAAGCAGGACCAATTCCCCAGAGTTTTGCCTCAGATCTCTACATGACCCCCTCAAAGACTGAACTCACAACCCTGGGTTTAACAGGCCAATGATCAAACCACTGAGCTATCCCACCTGTACCTTACATGCCCCCTCACACAGAGCTGAAATTCACTTACTGTACATAGCCAGGACTCAAAAGCATCTGGGCTGTTTCCTCCATGCTGTAGACTTTTCCTTGCTCCAAAACAGCTCCTCTGCCTGGTTTCCTGCCTTTCTCCTGGGGAACCTCACTGGCCTGCAGCCCTGCCTCACCAACTTTCCCTGGAGTGCCTGTACAGCAGGAAGGCTAATGTTCAGCTAGAGTTAAACCTGCTCTGCCTGCAATCTCTGCACATTGTGACCCTAGAGATTCCTCCCAGGCCATTTTATAGCCACTTTTCTGATTGTACCCACCACAGTTTAAAGGCTGCCATCAACATGCTGGGCCAGATCCTCAGCTGGTATAAATCAACATTGCTCCATTGACTTCAGTGCCACTCCACTGATTCACACCAGCTGAGGATCTGGCCCATTTAACTTTTATTTCATTAGCTAAAAGGTAAATTCAGTCTCCAGCCATTTTTACAGGAGGAAAATATTAAGAACTAAAAAAAAGCAAGAAAAACTCTATGAATCTTTTCCTGCTGATAGGTTGTTCAAATAGGCCTGGATTCTGCCACCCTTACTCATGCTGAGTAATACCTGACTCTTCAAGTGATCAGTTGATTTCAGTGGGATTGAGGGATTAGGTGCCACTCATCATGAGTAAAGATGCCAGAATCAGGTCCATGCAGCACTAGACGTTAGCAAGCCTCTTGGATGCTATTCTAAACTCTGCTGGTCACTCACTTTGTGACTCTGGGCAAGTCACTGTGCCTCAGTTTCTCTGTATGTGTGAAAATGGGAATCAAAGGACATATCTTTGTAAAATCCTCCGAGATCTATGGCCCCAATCCTGCAAACATTCATGCATGGATTTAAGAAGTCAATGGGATTACCCCTGTGCTGAAAGTTTAGCACGTGCACAGGGTTTCCAGAACCAGGGTGTCTCTGAATGGAAGGTGCGATATAACTGCAAACTATGTATTAAATCTTTTGCTTTGTGAAACATTTAGGAAAGGGTTACGCTACAGTATGTTTCATGCTTAACATTTCCCCCTTAACTTGAAAGCTAATAGAAGAGTCTGTAACAAACATTAAGAATACTTCATGAAGTAATCTTCTATTTGCTATTCAAAGTTCATTTTTCTGAGTAGGGTTTATTTTCTCCCCAACCTTAAACCAACAGTGTAATTGAATTGGGCGTGTTTGAGCTGTATCTATTAGCTAAAACTGGAAAGGGAGAGTCAACAACAAATTTCTTCTAAGAACCTGGCCAGCCTGTTGCAAATTCTCTTTAGACAAAGAGCTTGGTTCTGACTTCACTTACTCTGACATACCTCTCACGGTCTTCAGTGGAGTTAACCCAGGATTTAGAGTGGTGTGAGTTCAGAATCAGGTCCAACGAGGTTTATTTATTCCAGTTTCCTTTTTTTTTATTTAAGAAAATCTGTTCAAAATAATTGTTTCTGCAAAAGAACAATGTGAAGGTGCGAGTGATATCACTTTACTACTAACTAAGTGTTCAGACATTATTTGCAAAAGCCAGTACAATGAAAGTGGTGTGGGGAGATTAATGTATTTTGCTTTTAAGCACTCACTGATAATAAACCACTCAGATAGAAAGCTGTGATTTATTTTTTCTCCATAGCACAATGTTATAAACCTTTTCTTTTCATGAATCGTGAAAATGTGCTGGATCATCTGTTAGAGCCTAGAACAGAGTGCACCTTAGCAGGCCATTTGGCAGGGCTAGGGCTCCTTTCAAACTCAACACATTCCTTCGGTAAATGCTGATTTGCTCTTTCATATCCTGGTTGGCTTTATGTCTCCTGCTTTTCAATAATTACTTTGAGAATTGTGCATATGTGCAAATGTAGTGCTTGGCTCCAGCCACTAGATTGACAGCCTGTTGACTGAAGTCCTCTCGCCACAGGACAGGTAAGGGAAACAAACTTCCCCCAGCACTGCCCCACACTTCACACCATGTTCAAGAAAGGACTGTCCAGACAGACCTCATTTAATCATTTCCCCTAAGACGGTGGTGGCCTTGGGTATTGGTGCACCTCAGTCCCTCCTGTTCTCTGCCTGCAGCCCATAACAGTCCAGTCTCTAGTGGGCTGTAATACTCTGGTCTAATTTCAGTTGTTGGGTTTAGTGTGTGGGTGCTGGGTGGTATTAGTGGCCTGTGATATACAGGAGATCAGATTAGATGAGCTTGTGGTCTCTTCTGGCCTTAAGCTTCACAATTCTAGGACTGTATTCCCTCTGCTTTCAGGAAAGAAAAAGGGCTTGCCTACCTGAGGTGGTAGTGCGTCTCAGTGGGGTGTGAATTCTAATGTGCACCAAAGTGTCACAAACTAATGGCCTGTGTAGACCCTGCTGGTGTGCACTCAAAGTTCTCTCAGGAATGTTAATTTAGTCCTGGCTGAGAATGTTGGTTAGCATTAGCATTCACAGCCCACTGACGTGCACCACTGCACCATGGAGACAGCTGTTTGTTAAAAACTCATGGATAAATACTATGGGCTAGATTGGCTCCAAAACCACCGCAAATTCTCTGCTCAGCCGGACTAGGGTTACTCAGATTACAGCTCCATCTGCAGGCTGGGAAGCAGGGGCTGCTCCACCAATATTTTACCCTGTGAGCGAGGAGGCAGAGAGGAGCAGCAACTTTGGCTCTGCCCACTCATTGCCAGCTTGAGTAGCTGGCTGGGTGCACAGGAGGAGTAAGCTGGAATCTGAAAAAGGATGAAGTAAATTACTCTCCACCTTCAAGAGCAACGGGAGAACTGGGGAATACGTTTGCCTCTCCGAGATCAAAGGACTCAAACTAGCCCTATGTAATCCCCAGTTCAGATCATGTATTGGTCGGAAAGAAAAGTTACGTCATGGCAGTTTTTGCAAGTGTTAAACTATACTCGACAAATCACTGACAGTTTCCAAGGTGTCTCTTTTCTCTTTTTATGGTCTCCATTATTGCTTCACTTTACAAGGAATCAATTAAAAACGTCAACAACAACAAAAGCCCTGTTCCGCTGGGTTTTAACAGAGATAATGTGCCGCAGTAAAAGTGCATTTTATTTTCTGTATGATTCTCCTCCAAGTCCCCAGGCGTGAAAGCGTCCGTTGCGTCCGTAAAAAGTTACAAATCGCTCTGCTGCAGTGAGATACCCGAAAACACCCATGAGGGGCACTGGGAGGGTGGGGGGGGGGAGGGTAGGGGAGAGACATCATCAGAAGCAGAGGCTGATGCTTTCTAAATGGAGGGGGGGGGAAGGCAGTTCTGCTTCACAGTTGAGCCTCAAGCGATGGGATCTTCTGACTGGATCCTGTCAACCTCTAGTTCATCATCGTTCATGTTTAATGTTTGAGTCACTGCGTTCCACGGTCACCCCGTTTCCATTTCGGGTCACCTCTTTTCTGTTCCAGTCCTTTTCCATGTAAAATTCAGCTAATACAGGGCAGTGTTCTGAAGCCACTCCTCCCCAGGACCAGTTATCAGGGATCCATATATTTGTAAGGCCTTCTCTCACAACAGCCCAGTGACCTGTATGTAGAACAATTGCAGAGACAAAGATTAGTATGGAAAGGGGCCAGAGGAAAGAAGCTTAATTCACATAAGACCTAGGGCCCAATTCTGCAAACGCTTATGCACAAGCGGAATCTCCCTCCGACTGACATCAATGGGGCTGCTGCTGAGGTAACACTATCCATGGGTGAGTCAAGATGCCAGTCTAGAAGGGGTCATATAAAGAAGGTGTTTTCAAACATTGTTTCCGCTGGTAGAGACATTTTACCTGTGAAGACCTTTTTCAGGCTTCGACTGATCCAGATGTTCTCCAGCGACTTAGATCCCTGAGGATTCTTTGTGCTGATGTTTGTAAATGTATTTGCAGGGACCAGGTGATGGAACTTTTCTTTTCTCAAAAGATCGAGGTCACTGCTGTCTGGGGCTTGGTTAAAATCTCCTAAAATGATCACATCTTTTTCTCCTAGAAAAATTAAAAGGACAAGAAAAGAACAGAGAAAAAAAATCAGTGATTAAATATGGGATGTGGGAAAAGAAATGCAATCACTAGTAGCGATGCTGAATTTACTTTGCATAGCGCTGTTTGTTTTTTTAACATGACATGATAGGGTTAAAAATCTTCTATTGTGAACACACACATTAGCTTACCTATCTTACTAATAGCCACGCGGATTATTATAATTCATAAAAAGAATCTGGAAATCCAATATACATTGCACAATTTATGCTGCTTGTTTCCTTTTTGAATTTCCCTCATCACAACTATGTCTGGGGAACTATCCATTTGTACACAATGACAGACTGACCCTACCACCAAGTGGTGGTAAGTCTGATCTTGTAGATCTTAGGAATCTTAAGCATTGTAAAAGGTGGGAGGGTTTTGTTTGCTTGTTTGTTGTTTTGTTTTGTTTTAAACAAGATCTACATTTTGGGCCAAATATGCCCTGATGCTGTCCTTTTACAGTTTTGCCAACAAGACATTTTTTTGAAAATACAAAGAAGGGTTTGTTTTCCTCAAGGATGGATCAGTGCCAGAAAAACACAGGACATTCATTCTAAAATTGTAGATTTAAGAAATTTTTAAAAACCACCAGGTGTAGCAGCCTGTGAGACTGGTGGCAGAAGCAGCAGTCACGGCCCCTTGAAATTCACAATCCAGGACTCTATAAATCTACAGAAGAAATGAAACTTGTATTTATTTGCCTATGTGATTCAATGGATTTTGTGGAACTTTGAGATGCCTCAGAGTTTGTCTAAGGTTGAGATTATGGAAAGGAACTAAGGATGTTACGCGCTCAACTTCTTTAGGCTCCTTTAAAAATCTCACCTTAAATATATGTGGAAAATTGTCTAGATTCCAAATATTTTATTTTTAAACCTCATCCCCATTCCTGAAATATCCTGCTGCTTTGACACCACTGTAGCTCCAAGGCTATCACTGAAGATATCCTTGATGTATGCTAATGTAAGAAGAGAATCAGTCTCTAGATATTTGTGTCTCTTCCATCCCTTGATAAAAGACTCCTCTGATACCTAACTCAGACCACTACCAGGGCTGTGGTGATGACCTCAATGATGCTGGTATCCAACCAAAGAAGTCATTGCATTATAACCTGGTGAATGACTATGAGTAAACTGCTAAAAAGGACACAAGTGTGCTAAAATAGCCAGAAATTTGACCTCAGAAAATCTGATAGAGAATATCGTGCACATTATAAATATGTGTGTTTGTTAGAATTTGCCACTCTTGGAGAATGAGTTTATTTCAAATATCTGCTATTGATGTACCATCCTACAACTATTGTCACAGACCAGATCAGCTAGGTCCAGATACTGGCCTGCTCCCTGACTAATTTCACTGCTAGGCAGCCAGGGAGCCCATTGTACTGCCTTGGGACAGGGCTGGTACAAGGATGTTTCGCGCCCTAGGCAAAACTTCCACCTTGCACCGCCTCTTCCCCGAGCACGCCGTGGCTGCTTCACTTCCCCCCTCCCAGGCTTGCGGCGCCAATCAGCTTAGGCTCCGCAAGTCTGGGAGGCGGGAGAAGTGAAGCGGCCACGGCGTGCTCGGGGAGGAGGCGGGGCAGGGGTGAGCTGGGGTGGGGAGTTCCCCTGCGTGCCGCCCCCGCCCCCCTGACTTGCTGCAGGCGGCCCTCCCCGCGCTCCCCTGCCCGAGTTCCCTCCGCCTAACTGCCGGCGGCAACCGGGGCGGCCGAAGATCCGGCCGTGGTCACTGCCGAAGACAATGGTGCCCCCCAAATGCCAGCACCCTAGGTGACCGCCTAGGTCGCCTAAATGGTTGCACCGGCCCTGCCTTGGGATTGACAGAGTGGCCACATCCCCGACTGGCTGCTGGTTTCGCAACTCTGCTTATAAGCCTGGTTCCCACAGCAGATCAGCGGCTGCTCAATGTGCACCACGTCTGCAGCTGTGCTTGCCCTTGTTCCAGCCCCTGCTCTCCTCTGGCTTCAATCCCAGGCTCTGTCTCTGGCTTACTGCTCTGATTGACCCTCTGGTTCTGGATTCGGCTTCAGTCTCTCTGGTACTGGTCCTTGGCTCTGCCTCTGGCTTACAAACTCTGGTTTACCCTCAGGCTGTGGCATTTGGCTTCTGCCCCTCCTGTACTGACCCTCGGCTTGTTTTCTGGACCGTGCCCACCCTAGATCCAGCTCTAACCAGTAGCTGAACTCTCCCCTAGGTCTGAAGGCCCCTGGTCTAATTGGTTACAATTATGTTCTGTTGCTGTAGAGGCAGTCAGCCAGCAGAGGGAGCTTAAATTAAACAACAAACCCTGTTCATCTCTTCCCTGCTATCTTTTTGCTTACTGGACCAACTTCTGTTGGTGAGAGAGACAAGCAGTTGACAAGCTCTCTCATGAACAGATGTTGGTCCAGTATAAAATACTGCCTCCCCCACCTCGTCTCTCTAATATCCGGGGACTGACACAGCTACAGCTACACTGCATTCATCTTTCTGCTTATGCTTTAGAAGGGGAAAAGGTACTCCACTGCAAAACCGAGCTGCCCCATAAGAAAGAGCGTGGTAGGATCAACCTTTACCTGATTAAAAATAATGAAACCAAGAAACCACCATTATTTTCAATCTTCTAAGAGTATCACAAACCACATGATATTCAGTAGTTACTCTGCAGAGTGTTTGTGACAGTGCCTCCTCCCTTTAAAAGAAAAAATCATTCTATTTTCAGCTCCATTAGAATTACGAGGGAAATCAATGCCTGCCTGATGGATGAGGTCAGAACCACTCTGGAAGTAATCGGTTTACTTTCATGCTTCTAACTCATTACTACAAATAGAAAACACCATTTTAACATCTTATGAAACAAATGCTTGAAGGCATCCTTTTAAATTTTAAATCCTTTTTATTCCCACCTTGCAGCCTATATCCAATCTGGTTGGGTACCACTTTTCGTGCACTAAGATGCACAGGATGGTATCCATCAGTCCTGAGTTTCGCATGTCTGTCCCACAACCAACTAAGATCCCAGTCTTGGTAAGAGCAGGGAAATGAATGAGATGACATTGGGTCATGATGTTACAGTGTTGCAGTGAAGTAGGTGGCAGAGCATGCTAATTACCTCTAATCACTGGACCATCCTTCCCCTTTTTAGAGAGGAAGAACAGAGTCATCAAAAGCACCTCTCTCCAGTCTTATATGAGGTTTACAATTGCTCTTGGGCAAGGATATCAAAAACTGCTGAAATAGCTAAAAGAATCCACCTAGAGATGCAGCCTTTGGCCAAAGTTACTGGCCAAGACAACTAACGCAATCACAACATCCCTGCTGGAAACTAGACTGAAAAGGAGCACAAGGATCCCAGAAGCATCTTGCTGCAACTTTCCCAATCACTCTCTTCAAGAAAAGACGTTTTGAGACTGAGCCGTAATTGGCAAGATTGCTATCGTCCGGTGATGGCTTCCTGAGCAAAAAGCTAACAGTTGAGAGAATCTAGTACATTTTTTCTCCCCAAAAGGAGGTATTAGTAACCTTCATAAAAAGTGGACTCCAAACAGCCCCTCACCAGTACAGTTTTCACTATTTGTGAGTAACAAAGGTCCCTATCACAAGTCTGAGCCTTGCACTTCCAGAATCTCAGCTGGCAAGATCAGGTGGCACTCAGCTTTGAGATGATGGCATGCTTGTCCAGTTTTCTGGGTTCTCATGTTACCATAGCCAGAATCATCCAGATCAAAGTGATCTTAATTAAATAGATGGAAAAGTCTTCCTAGTGAGAAAGATTCCACTTTGTTCTGTTTCCAAACAGAGACAAAGCAGATTCATTAAGCTGTCCACTACTCGGAACAGTTTCCCTGAGCTTTACTTGGCTGACTTTATGGCAGTGGAGAAGAACACTTTCTTAGCCTACCTGATAGCCACAGTATTGAAATGCAAAAAACCTCTGTACATTGCAATTTCAGGGCAAGAAGACCCTTATCAATGCTCTACTCCCCTCCCCAATTTCTTTATTTGATCATCTGTATGCCAAAGTGATTAGTGAAGGCATGTCTAGAGCCCTTGCAATGATAGTCAAAGAAAGATAAATCACCATCTCCTACTAGATAATAAGCAGTGTTGAACGCTGTTTTCTCTCAGAGAATTGTGACGCCCTCATTTCCTTCCAGCAGTCTCACAGGGCCTGATCCAAAGTCCACCTAACTCAATGGTAATCTTTCCATTGACTTCAGTGAGCTTTGGATCAGTCCCATAGCAATTAAATAGATTTTCCACCACGTGCTAGGGTAAGACCTGACCTCATCTTGAAGGAAGTGATGGCCTGATCATGAGAAGAGCATGACACGGAGCAGGGAACCTATGAGGAGGTTCCAGAAAGAAGGACCCTCCCAGAACCTCAAAGATCTGTCTAAACTGGGCGCGCAATACATGGACAGCCTGTGGGGGCTTGGCCAGCAAGGGAGAGGGGGAGTTACTGGGCATGGAGCCTGACTGACATATTAGGACAACCAACTGCTGGCCCAGGATGGCTTGTATATGGGTGGGACCACGCAGACTTGTGCACTGGACCGAGACAGGCACAGTGTTTGAGAGGAAAAAAGGGAGTTGGGTGCATGGGGCTGTAGGAGAGACACTTCTCAATCGCTCCCGGAGGGAAGAGCACAAAGAATCCAGGACTCACTGGCCTAAGACCATAGGGTCACTGATGAGGGAGGAACAAGGACACTCTATTGCTCCTGAGGACCCAGGGTGCTGCATGAGGGAGATATGCTTAATAACTAGCTTCCTCCAGTGCACAGGTACCACGTCACACGTGTGCAAGACGACAAACCTGCCATTTGTTCACAAAAGGAGTCTGAAAGCAGAAAACTTTTCCTTAAAGTCCCACTTTACTTCATTTTAACTCATAAACTAAGTGACAGACTTGAGTATCCCGGTGAAATCCTGTCTTTACTATCCACATATTATGATCTGATAAAAGGAAGGAAATAGGGCACATGAGCCATCTCATTGACTTCAGTGGGACTGAATTCAGCCCGGGTTAGGCTCAAAGTTATGCTTGTGCTTAAATTCCTTCGTGAATGAGGACCTGTGTGCTGTACGTTTGGAGAAGATACATGACAGTCTTCACACAGGACAAAGAGTCTGAATTCCTGCTTTAGGTGAAAAACTGAACACACCCCAGCAGTACCATTCCTCTGTAATGCTCCAAACCAGAAGGACCTTTGGTCTGACACAGCATGGCCATTCTTATATTAAACCCGGGTTAAAATAAGTGAAAACAGAACTAAACTGAAACTCTAAACAAGATGACCTAAATTCAGACTCAGAGTAAGTGGGTGCAACTCTATTGGCTTCAATAAAGCTGTATCTTGTTATGCCAGGTCTGAATTTGGCCCATATGGGTTACATAAAGGATCCTTTTCTTTAAAGAATCCTTTCAAATTTCAAGTTATATGAACAAATACTTAACACAGTATGATTTAAAAACATTGACTGACATCTTGCACCTCAAAGGAAAACAAGAGAGTGTGCATAAAAACTACCCACACCTCTCCTGGAATAGGAGATTGGTATTGATTCTGAACTTTTCACGTAACTGACCTTGGAAAACTGGGCCAAACTGAAAATCATCACATACGTAACCTTGTAACTGTTTGGTCTTTGTTAAACAGTAAACAACATGCTCACTTTCCTTATCCCTGTAAGGAGCCCTAATATCAAAAACAATAAGTACTGGAAAATCACTGCTTAGCCTCATAAGAAACTGTTTGAGCCCAACCTACAAGTACCCAGACAGGAAGCAGGCAGGTTATCAGAAGTGGGACAGAATCAAGCTTCTCTTTATTAAATTACATATTCAGTGCCAAAATCTACTCTGATTTACATGCTGTCAGTGGAATTACCTTATATACCGTATATAAGCCAGTTCCTTTATAAGCCGACCCCTCAAGATGGATAAGTAAAAATGGAAAATTTTTATAACCCGTTCATAAGCTGACCCTATAATTCAGGGGTCAGCAAACTTTGGCTCCCGGGCCATCAGGATAAGCTGCTGGTGGGCCGAGATGGTTTGTTTACCTCGAATGTCCGCAGGCACAGAGGTAAACCTAAGTAAACAAAGTGTCCCGGCACGCCAGCTGCTTACCCTGACGGGCCGGGACAGCAACTGGTGGGGAAATTTTTTGTGGGGGGGGGGGAGAAGCTGGGAGTCAGGGGAGTAACCCCTGTGACTACCCCCCACATGACCCCACCCCTAGCCCGGGCCCCCACGCTCTCCCCATCCCATCCCTTCCCACCTTATCTGGGGAGGGCCAGGGCAGGATATCTCTGGCCCGGCTGAAGCTGCACTGGCAGGCTGGGCAACACGGCTGCAGCCTGCTCCAGTGGGCCAGACCAGGCAGTGCGGCTGCAGCATGTCCAGCGGGCTGGGCCAGGCCGCACGGCTACAGAGTGCCCCGGTGCCCGGGCGGCGCGGCCACAGCCTGCTCTGGGGGGCGGGGCCGAGCGGCACGGCTGCAGCCTGCCAGCCCCGGAGCTGCAACTGCTTCGGAGGCTGGGGGGAGAGCAGCGTGGCCAGAGGCGAAGAGACTCTGGCCCCGCCTCTTCCCTTCTGTGCTGTGCTGCCTCTCCTTGCTCCCTCTGTTGGGGGGAGGGGCTGTGTCCCACCTCTCCCTCTCTATACCCATTCATAAGCCAACCCCCTTCTCTGGTGCTTCCCTTTTTTACTAAAAGAATTCGGCTTATGAACGAGTATATACGGTACTCTGAATTTACAACAATTTAGGATTTGGCTTTCTTCTTCTTTTTAAATGTACAACAAATGATTTGAGAGATGCACTGTTTTTTTCCAAAGTGTATACAATCTAGCCCTGATTCTGATCTCACATAAGCCCCATTTCAGCAAAACACTTTAGCATGTGAGTATTCCATTAGCATCAAGCACCTGCAGTGGTGCAACTGGTTAGTGCAAAGGGGAATACTACTGGGGTTATGAGTTCAAGTCTTACCTGGAACACTGGTTTCTATTACCTGTGTAGCTTCCCCAGCTTACTTCACATGGAAAGTGCTATACTAGGGTAGTGAGAGTAAACTCTAAAATGGGAGGTTGATGCATAGCTTGGGTCCTCCCCCTCGTGCTACCAGTGGCTTTGGGTGGATTGTTTGCTAGCAGGGAGAATTGATTTCTTGGGGGGGGGCAGGGATAGCTCAGTGGTTTGAGCATTGGCCTGCTAAACCCAGGGTTGTGAGTTCAATCCTTGAGGGGGGCTATTTAGGGATCTGGGGCAAAAATCTGTGTGGGGATTGGTCCTGCTTTGAGCAGGAGGTTGGACTAGATGACCTCCTGAGGTCCCTTCCAATCCTGATGTTCTATTAATAGTGCTTTGCTAACAATCAGGAATAATTCCATATAAATCAATGGGAAACCAGTGTAAAGTGAATCAGGCCCCTTGTTAACTATCAGTAATTGTTAAGGATCAACAATTTGCCCAGCACAATAAGACAGTCCTAGTTCCAAGGAGCTTATGCCTTAAGTCATACTGAGAAACTCATGGGGTGGAAATACTTTAGAACTTTTAAACTGAAATGGGGATGGTGAGAATATAAAGTTGATGTGGGTGTTTGTGGACCTTAGTTTTAGATTAGTTGTATTAGATAAGCTAACCTGTGTGCATATCCTTGGATAAAAATGTCATACCTTTCAGTGTTTCTTGCAGAGTCTGTGCAAAGGCTGCTAATTTGTGGCTATCATGATTCTTCTCTGTATTCTCTCCTGCTAATGGTGACAGGGCCAGATGAAGGTTAACCAGTGTTAGATCATTCATTCCAATCTAAAAAGGAGCAAACAACATAAGAAAGAAAGAATCAGGATGGTTCACAAAGGCATAAGCTTTTCATGCGGTCACTACCACCTAGAGCACATGTATTTAGCATTTGGGACTGGTTACCTGGATGAGGGTATGATTTATTTTTTTCTTTTAAAAATAGGGCAGACATTCTGCAGCTCTAGTTCCAATATAGTTCTAGCCTTTCAGGCCTTGGGAAGCAAGCGGCTTTTCATAAGCAATAAGCTTCTTTACTTTGTGTACCAACCCAACACACGTTACTACTGAAAATACACTTAATGCCAGCTTTGTTCAGTTATTACACATATTAATTATCTCGTATTGTGACCAGTACTAAAATGTCACAGAGACCAAACAGGGAATGCAACTCCTTGAAGAAAACTGTTCATTGGTCTCTCTGCCTAGCGCACACGTACTTAGCAGCTGGTACTCAGATCACCATCTGGTGTGTGTAAAAAGCAAGCAGTAGTATCCCTAAATTTCCCTAATTTTGACCTTTTTTGTACATATTAGAAATCATTTAAAATATTATCAAAGGCATCCTAGTCACAAACCATGATCCCTCTGTACCCCTGTTTATTTTATGTGAAGGCAGGTGCATCAAGTTGACACTTGGTCTCCTGTGTTCACACACACACACACAGGCCAGAACCCCATTTCAGACAGACAGACAACGCTTCTAGAGTTATTGACACTCCTAAAGGGGCTGTGCCAGTGAAAGCTTAGAAACTTTGTAAGGTCTCACTGGTGGAACTGACTTTACATTTCTCCACTAAGGGAAAGATTTGAGCCTGACCCGCCCCCTGCAGGCATTGGGGAGCTCAGACTACAGATCTCAGGACTACTGGAGCCGCTGTGCTTCCGCATTGCTTCCCATACCCCTTCCAGAGTTTATGGCATAATTACACTGGTCCTGTGGTCGTTTCTACTGGACCTGCCCCACCCTCAAAGGTGAAGGTGGAACAAGATTAGCATAGATTTATATCAACATTTCCCATGGAGTTTAAAAAGGACACTGCCATATACAGAGCCCCCCCATACCTTCCCTTCCTACCATGCATAGCCTGCGGAGTGGGAGTGGAGGTGCTCCCCCTGGGTTGATAAAGAAGTGGAGCATAGCAGAGAGTCAGCATGCCTATTCCACACCATCCTCCATGCTGCTGAGATCTGCTGATTGTTGTTACCCCCCGTCCATGGGAGCAGAAGGGCGTTTGCTCTCACCTCTTCAGTACAGAGGGATAAGGCCCGCTAATGCCTTACCACAGTCAGAGTAAGCTGCTTTGCTTATGATACAACAGGTCAATGTATTGGCCTCCATTAAAGGCCAGGCAACTTTTAGTCACTAGAAAGGAAATGTTGCTCCTTTAGATTTTCCATCTACAACGTTTTTACAGAAGCATAATTAAAAAGGTAAACTCAACACGATGCCACTACCTTGAAATGTGCAAGGTAAGGGTGAGGGTAGGCGTGTTTCCCATTGCCATTAGTGTGTGCGTTTTCCTGGGAGGAGGCATCCTTCAGCTCGATGCCAGCCGTCGTGTCCCAGAGGAAGCCAGAATATTCGACACCCTACAATTAAAAAGGGAAAAAGCTGGTAACGAAAGCGGAAACATTGTGACACCGTTCCCTTCATCATTCCATGACTCGCACACAGGGCTATACTCAGCCCAACGCAGCCTGGAGCGTGTCACTCCCACCAGCGTCTATGGTTCAAGCTCAGTAGTATCAACGGCGGCATAAGCTGTTCAGAAAACATGAGACACATGGCAATGCGGGGCAACTTGTGCTGATTTAGCATCCAGTGGAGGCACAGAATGAGTTTAACTTGCCACACACGCCAGGCGAGGAGGAGGAGGAAGAGCAAAGCTACAAACAGTAGAATGTGAGAGTAAAACAGCTCCTCTACCCGGTCACTTGAATTTATGCCCACAACACCCTAAAAAGAATGTTCCATGGCCAAATTCAGCCCAGATGTGGCAAGGCACTTCAGTCACAACTTCCACTGACCTCAGCGAAAACTGCTTACACCAAGGGCTGAATTTACACAGCTTTGCACTACTTACAGCCGCTTGTACCTGTCTTCTGGCCAACTGAGGCCCATGTAACGTACAGCACTGCTACATTTAGTCAACAGTCTCTGAATTTAATAAACCTCCTCAACTATTCCACTGGTAATACGGCTGCATGCGATATGGGCTGGTAGCAGTGTAAGATGCATCCTTTCAAAGGGTATAGTATGGGCAACTCTGAGATCGGTTCGCTGGGTATTCTAGGAGACGACTCTGATTTAGATATAATATCTCCAGGAGCTCTTGCTGGGGTCACTACTGTCTGTCTGTCTCTCTTTCTCACACGCACACACCCCTCTGGCTCTCCCTGACCCTTTTTAAACACCTCCTTCCAAATGAATCCTTGCTACAGCCAGTCGTAGAAATGGCTTTCCATTCCCGGCTGCAATAAAAAAGCAGCATCCACTGTGCTATATTTCCATAGGCTTTGTAAGCAGACATTAGGATTAACTAAAATTCTTTGCTAGCTCAGTTAAACACTGCTTAAACCTTTAAAATAGTACCACAACTATTTCATCTGGCACAAGACTATTGTTCCATATCAATAAGTAAGATGAGGAGGGAAAAAACAGCTCTCCTCTGTTCTCTCCATTCTCTGGCTTCAGACTACCTCATTACACTCACAGCCAGAAATCAGTATTTGAAGGGCTGAGAAACCAAACGCAATGGAAGGTGCCTGTGTCAAATGAAAGGGTTGTGTGGGAGCATGGGTCTCCCCATCCACTATTTTGTATTATTAAACACTGTAAAATGTCTTGGGATGCAGTTTGTGCTAAAGATACCACACAACGTATGGCTAGCCTATGTTATTGCATTGTGTGTGCACAGAATGCTCAAATCTTACTATGTTCCTGAGCCACTAAATAAGCTAAGAGATGGGATGTATGTCTTGGTATAGCTAGTGGCTCAGTAGCATAGTCAGATTTGCTTCTTGATAATGCACACCACAGCAGAAGTCAGCGAATACAGTTTTTATTCCTAGTTTGGCCATAGACTTCCTCTGTGATTTGTGCAGGTCATTTAACTTCTTTGCACCTGTGAAACAGGGTTCTTAATGGTCATTAATCAATCAGTCTTTACTCAGTTAAAACTCCCATTGACTTCAGTGGGAGTTTGGCAGAAGTAAAAGCAGAGAAAAGACTTCTGGATTTGGCCCAGGAATAGAAAGACAGTGAATATGTAATTTTTTGGAAGGGTAACGGGGGGAACTTTACACCACTTCTATATTTTGTATTCGATTGGTCTAATTTTTAAGATGCTATAATAGATCACAATGCCACAAAGGTGATCGGCATCCCATCATAGGGATGGGAGTCCCATCAAAGCCAATGAGACTCTGTGCAGGAGCAAGGACCCTTAGCAGGATGGAGGCTCTAGAACATACCATATATACTCGCTCATAAGTATGAATATTTTTTAGTAAAAAAGGGAAGCACCAGAGACGGGGATCAGCTTCTGAATGGGTATAGAGAGGGAGAGGTGGGACATAGCCCCTCCCCCCAACAGAGGGAGCAAGGAGAGGCAGCACAGCACAGAAGGGAAGAGGCAGGGCCAGAGTCTCTCCACTTCTGATCACGCTGGTCTCCCCCCAGCCTCTGAAGCAGCTGCAGCTCCGGGGCTGGCAGGCTGCAGCCGTGCCGCTCGGCCCCACCCCCCAGAGCAGGCTGCAGCCGTGCCGCTTGGCCCCGCCCCCCAGAGTAGGTTGTGGCCGCGCTGCCCGGCCCGCCGGGAGCACGCTGTGGCTGTGCCACCCAGCCCAGCCCGCTGGAACATGCTGCAGCCGCGCCGACCGGTCTGGCCCACTGGAGCAGCTCCAGCCAGGCCAGAGACATCCTCCCCTGGCCCTCCCCAGATAAGGTGGGAAGGCAGGGCCGGTGCAACCATTTAGGCAAACTAGGCGGCTGCCTAGGGCGCCTAGTGGTTGGGGGCGCCTAAAAGCCCACTCAGGCGAGGAGGTGGAGTGGAAGTGAGCTGGGGGGTTCCGGGGAGGGCCGCCTACAGTAATGGGGGGGGGGTGCACAGGGGAACCGCTCCCCGCCCCAGATCACCTCCACTCTGCCTCCTCCGCTGAGCACACAGTCCCCACTCTAATTCTCCTCCAATCGGCGCTGCAAGCCTGGGAGGGGAGGAGAATTAGAGCAGCGCCGGCGTGCTCAGCGGAGGAAGTGGAGCCGAGGTGAATTGGGGCGGGCTCCCCAGGCGGGGTTAGCTGCCACGAGTCTCCCCTGGCGCAGTTAGCTGCTGCGGGGGGATAGGAGGGGAGTCTCCCTGGGCGAGGTGAGCTGCTGCGGGGGGATAGGAGGGGAGTCTCCCCAGGTGGGGTTAGCTGCCGTGGGGGGGGGGGGCGGGAAGGGGCGGGCGGGGGCTAGCTGCTGCGGAGGGGGATCCCTGGGTGGGGGGCTGGGTTAGCTGCCACGGGGGGCGGGGTTAGCTGGGGGGGGCTGGCGCAAGGTGGAAGTTTCGCCTAGGGCGCGAAACTTCAACTTCCTTGCACCGGCCCTATGGGAAGGGATGGGATGGGGAGAGTGTGGGGGTCCCGGGCTAGGGGTGGGGGGTGGTCACAGGGGTTACTCCCCTGACTCCCAGCTTCTCCCCCCCAAAAAAATTTCCCCACCAGTTGCTGTCCCAGCCCATCAGGGTAAGCAGCTGGCTCACCGGGACACTTTGATAACTTAGGTTTACCTCCGTGCCTGCAGACGCTCGAGGTAAACAAATCATCTCGGCCCACCAGCAGCTTATCCTGATGGCCCAGGAGCCAACGTTTGCTGACTCCTGAATTATAGGGTCAGCTTATGAACAGGTTATAAAAAATTTCCATTTTTACTTACCCATCTTGGGGGGGAGGAGTGTCAGCTTATAAACAAACCGGCTTATGATCGAGTATATACGGTAATTCTTAGAAATTTTAAGTTGACCTAACTAATCCACTCTGAGCTAGATTTTAATGGTTCACAACACCAGTAAAAGTCAGAGACCTCCTTGACTCAATCACCAATTGCACTTTATCCTACATATTATTAATTATAATTATTATAGCAGTGCCCAGAGTTCAGGGTTCTATTGTGCTAGATCAGGGGTCGGCAACCTTTCAGAAGTGGTGTGCTGAGTCTTCATTTATTCACTCTAATTTAAGGTTTCGCGTGACAGTAATAATTTCTAATTTTAACATTTTAAGAAGGTCTCTTTCTATAAGTCTATAATATATAACTAAACTATTGTTGTATGTGAAGTAAATACGTTGTTTTAAATGTTTAAGAAGCTTCATTTAAAATTAAGTTAAAATGCAGAGCCCTCCAGGACCTGGGCAGTGTGAGTGCCACTGAAAATCAGCTTGTATGCCGCCTTCGGCACACGTGCCATAGATTGCCTACCTCTGTGCTAGATGCACAAACAGTCAGAGGCTGGGGAGAAAGAGTAATTATTCCTTTCCCACCCCTAATCCCCATTTTACAGAAAGGGAGCTAAGGCATAGAAAGTAAATCGCCTTCACCTGGCCAAGGTCACAAAGGATATCTCACAGACCTGGGAAATGAACCCAGTTGTCCTAAGTCATAGCACAGTGTATTAACAAGACCATGCTTTCTCTCAGGTGCAGCTACACGGTGTTCTTAAAACAAGCAAATGAATACTCGCATAACTCTTTGGTTTCCTATTTCCCACCCCATTAAACGCTGTGGTGAATCTAGCAACAGAGAGTAGAAATGGCATTTTCCATCCAAGGAATAAAAATACCTTGAAATGGATTAGCTTATTGTGCACCCAAATAGGTACTGTTACGTATTCACATTAAAACTTAAACCGTAAGGCTGTCAATTAATTGCAGTTAACTCACGCGATTAATTTTTTTGAGTTAATCACATTTAATCGCAGTTTTAATAGCACTGTTAAACAATAGGATACCAATTGAAATTTATTCAATATTTTAGCATGTTCTTCTACCTTTTCAAATATATTGATTTCTTGTTACAACACAAAATATAGTGTACAGTCAGGGCTGGCTCCTGGCACCAGCCCAGCAAGCAGGTGCTTGGGGCGGCCACGGGGAACGAGCGGCACGTCCGGCTCTTCGGCGGCGGGTCCCTCACTCTGTCTTGGATTGAAGGACCTGCTGCCAAATTCTGAAGCGGCGGCAGTAGAGCTCCTGCAGATCACAATCGCGGCTTTTTTTTTTTTTTTGAGCTGCTTGGGGTGGCAAAAACCCTGGAGCCGGCCCTGTGTACAGTGCTCATTTTATATTATTTTGATTACACATATTTCACTGTAAAAATGATAAAAGAAATAGCATTTTTCAATTCACTTCACACAAGTACTGTAATGCAACCTCTTTATTGTGAAAGTGCAACTTACAAATGTAGATTTATTTATTTGCATTCAAAAACAAAACAATGTCAAACTTTAGAGCCTACAAGTCCATTCAGTCCTACTTCATGTTCAGCCAATCGTTAAGACAAACAAGTTTGTTTACATTTACAGGAGACAATGCTGCCCGCTTCTTATTTATGTCAACTGAAAGTGAGAACAGGCATTTACACGGCACTTTTATAGCCAGCATTGCAAGGTATTTAGGTGCCAGATATGCTAAACAGTCATATGCCCCTTCATGCTTTGGCCACCATTACAGAGGACGCGCTTCTATACTGATGATATTTGTTAAAAAAAATGTGTTAATTAAATCTGTGACTGAACTCCTTGGGGGAGAATTGTATGTCTCCTGCTCTGTTTTAGCTGCATTCTGCCATATATTTCATGTTATAGCAGTCTTGGATGATGACCCAGCACATGTTGTTCATTTTAAGAACACTTTCACTGCAGATTTGACAAAATGCAAAGAAGGTACCAATGTGAGATTTCTAAAGATAGCTACAGCACTCAACTCAAGATTTAAGAATCTGAAGTGCCTTCGAAAATCTGAGAGGGATGAGGTGTGGAGCATGCTTTCAGAAGTCTTGGAAGAGCAACACTATGAAGCAGAAACTACAGACCCCAAACCACCAGAAAAGAAAATCAACCTTCTGCTGGTGGCATCTGACTCAGATGATGAAAATGAACATGTGGTCCACACTATTTGAATCTTTATCGAGCAGAACCCATCATCAGCATGGACATGTCCTCTGGTATGGTGGTTGAAGCATGAAGGGACATATGAATCTTTACCACATTTGGCACGTAAATATCTTGAGACATTGACTACAACAGTGCCATGCGAATGCCTGTTCTCACTTTCATGTGACATTATAAACAAGAAGCGGCAGCATTATCTCCTGCAAACGTAAACAAGCTTGCTTCTCTGAGCAATTGGCTGAACAAGAAGTAGGACTGAGTGGACTTGTAGGCGCTAAAGTTTTACATTGTTTTGTTTTTTGAGTGCAGTTATGTAACCACAAAAAAAAAATCTATATTTGTAAGTTGCACGTTCATCGCAGAGAGTGCACTACAGTATTTGTATGAAGTTATTTGAAAAATACAATTTCTTTTGTTTTTTACAGTGCAAATATTTGTAATAAAAATAAATGTAAGGTGAGCATTGTACACTTTGTATTCTGTGTTATAGTTGAAATCAATATATTTGAAAATGTAGAAAACATCAAAAATATTTAAATAAATGGTATCCTATTATTGTTTAACAGCGTGATTAATCACGATTAATTTTGTAATCGCTTGCCAGCCCTATTAAAAAGCATCAACATGTTTCCAGTGATTGCTAGAATACATTTCTTATGTTGCTTATGTGGCTTTTCAATTAGTCCCAGTAGCTGTGTCTAATTTGTAAAGGAAATGCTTCTTTTTTTCCTTTAGCTTCCACTTCAAAACCATAACAGCACCCAACAACTGTCACAACAAGCCATGAACAAACTTGAACAGTAACATGATTCATATGTGGAGGAGAAAAATGAAGCTGTGGGTTCTTTTTTCAGTACTGTAATGAGGTTTTTAATGGGACACAACCGTTGCCATCTGTTTCATAAAAACAATACCCAGAATAGACTGAAAATAATCCCCTTGTACAACCACAAACAATTCATTTCCTTCCATGGGGACATGTCTCATCTTCATGACATGATGGGTGCAGAACTATACAATTATAAGAGTCATGCAAATTATCATATTTAACAACAACAGACCAGATCCTGGCATGCTGAAGAGTACTTTACTCCTCAGTAGTCTCACTGGAATAAATGAGACAGCTTCTCAAAGAGTAAGGCACTACCTTAGCCTCAGGAAGGCTTGCAGAATCTAGCTCAGTGTAAATATATTTTGTATATTTTCAACAGCGGTGGGTGCCAATAAATAATTGTTATTACATTACAGGATAAATATTTCGCTGCAATATACACTCTAAATATAGGAAGTGCTGCAGTAAAAGTAACACTGCAGTCCTGTGTTTATTTTTTTTAAATAGTGCCCACAGTGTACTTTAAATATATGCAAGATACAGTTTCTGGAACACAGAACGTAAGCGACTTTTCCAGAAGACAAAAGATCACTCAACAGATTCCCTGTGAGGTCTTAATTTGCAAACTAAGAAAACTGAAAACATTACCAACTTCCAGCCAACATTTTATCATGGAACAAGGTTAGCTGACTAGCAGAACAGTACTCGGGAAGTACTTCAGTATTTCAGCATGCAGACTGCAGGACTATCTTCTTATCCTATTGTGTGGCCTTTGCCACACACTCTTCTTTTTTAAATATATATTTTTTCCTTGATTCCTGGCTACACAGAAAGAAAAATCACTCTTTGAAAAAATCAATAACAAAAGTAAAATCAAATACCACAGATGAGTCAGCTCAAAACAGAAGAGAATTGCAAACCTTGCCCCCCCCCCCCCCCCCCCCCGGCCGCAGCTGCAAAAAAATTGCAGAATGCTTTGGCCCAAATTAAAAATATGTCCTTGGCTTGAGCAAAACAAAATGAAGTAAAAGGTCAAGCTTTGGGGATTAATGTACCTTATGTAGCTCGCCTGAGGGTTTCTCGGAAACAACACCCTTCCAGCATCCTCTAGGGCCCTTCCATTTGCGGATGTTTGGCAGAGTCGGCTGGTTCAACTCCATACAAAACTGCAAAGGAAAAGAAAAAGCTTTGTAGAGAGTTTCTCCCCCACCCCCCAAACAAGAGTAAAGCAGCCTTGTAAAGCAGTATTAATAATAGACATAGTGGAGATGACAAATAATAACCTCTATTGAAATATTAAACACACGCCACCTACGGATGTGAGGCCAGCTCCTCAGCTGGTGTAAAACAACACATCTCCCTTGACTTAAATGGAGTGATGTCAATTTATACCAGCTCTGGATCCGGCCCCTGGGTTTTGATACAGCAACAGCTTGAACAAGCCATGGAAAGGAAGGCTTGTTAACATAGAGAGAACAAGCGCACGTCACCAGCACATAACAGAAACTCTGAGATGTTAACCTCTGCGACAGTCTGCATAAAAGGAACACCAAGCCAACTTCGCACTCACTTTGACATTTTCAGAACTTTGCAGATGCTATAATTATAACTTCTTATTTAAAACACTTGACCCTCAAGTTAACTTATTCAAAGTGCCAGTCCTTTTAGTGAACTATAAGGAGTTAAGAGTATTTGAAAGTCTCTAATCATCATTCTCAGTAAAAAGTAATAGCCAAGCTTGTTATATTTGAAAATAATTCCTTTTGCGCCTGCTTCCAATGATTATAACTCTATCTAGGCCATAATCACAGGGCCAGACCCGTGTCCTGTTCCAGCCCCTCTGCACTCTTGTGATGTATTGTTCTGCAAAAACAGCAATGTTTTCCTTGAGAAATGAGTTCTCTTTGGGTGAAATCTTGCTGGCCATGCAGAGGTTTACCAGCTTCAATGGGCTTCTGTGGGGGTGTAAAGGTCTCTTGCATGGAACTCAGGGCTGGGCTGGGGCTGTGGTTCAGAATAACAACAGTGAATATCTTCCCAACTTACTATTTTCTGACATTCTCACACCTAGTTTTGTTTTTTTTTAAATAAGGTCAGAACCTGCAGACTTGATGGATTGCCTTGTATACAATTTAGGCACATCTGATGCTCAAGCTTTTAGTGTCTATGCCCCAGGACTATGCAATCCAACAACCTTTTTATATGCAGAAGGCTGAGTCACTTTTAGTTTCTAAATTAAGAGTTGAAGTGTTTGATATATCTTTGTAATTGTGCTGAGATGTAAAGGGCTCTGGGGCTTTTCATGAAAAGGTGCTGTATAAATTTATTATGTTATTAGCGTTCCTTTATTATAACTTGAAGCAGGAGGGAGGGATAGCTCAGTGGTTTGAGCAGTGCCCTGCTTAAACCCGGGGTTGTGAGTTCCCGCTTAGGGATCTGGGGCAAAATCAGTACTTGGTCCTGCTATTGAAGGCAGGGGGCTGGACTCAATGACCCTTTGGGGTCCCTTCCAGCTCTATGAGATAGGTATATCTCCATATATAAGCACTACCCTAATCACACTTGTGCTAATCAATGAAACAATAAGGTATATGCAGTACCTAGCAAAATGGGGCCCCATTCTTGGTTGGTCCCTAAGAACAACCATAATAAACACAATTAAATATAATAATAAATAAGAATTTGTGGTGTTACCCCATTGGGTTTGCACCAAGGATTAATTTGTCTAAATAAGTTTTTCAGTATTTTAATAATTTAAATCATAAAACAAACACACTGTTGGAGATAAGAGCTCTATTATAAATCTAAACAAGGAATTCACCTATCTTTATGCTGCAAGGGTCTGGAACAGCAGGTCAGAACCTGACAGTATTAAATAAAAAATAAAATATCCATTATTGAAAAGAGCACCTGCATTCAGCTAGTACAAAGATTTTGGTTCCAGCAAATTGATCTGACAAGGCAACAATTTAAGTGTGCTCAAACAAAGTGGATGGAGCAAAAGATCACACAGTTCTTCCTCAAAAAGACCAATGCATTTGGGATGTAATCAGAGGGATTTGAGAACTTGCTCTGAATCAGCTGATCTTGACTTGTGCCCCTTTTCCAATGGAGAAGGCACACAAACTTTGAAATTCTCTCAGCTTGCTTGCTTTAGGTCATCTCTGTGCTCAAGTGAGAAGGGCAATTCTCAATTCATGCTGTCCTGCCCACAAAATCCAATATCAAAGTACATTAGGCTTCACTTTTTACAATACAAATATACAGATAAGTGCTTGGTCCACATGAAAAAAACCCGCATCCCTTATTCATTCTCTAATTTAAATTAGATCTGTGATAAATCCATTTTTAGAGTCCTTTAGATGGGCAAGAAACATTAATACAAATCTCTTGATCAAAAGGATGCCTTGGGCTTTGCAAAACCCTCATAAAAATAAATTTCTTATAAAGAGAGCAATAGAACAGAATTTTTTTTTTCTTTAGCACCTTTCAGAATCCAGATTTCCCAAAGCTTGTAGTAAACCAGGATTATTAAGTTTGGAAGGGAAGTCAAGGGGTTCAGCAATGGTATACTCCATCCACCACACTATACTAGGATGTGTTTTATTTTCTGAACCCATGGATGCATACTGAGCATAACCTTGAATGTACCCAATAATAGTGACTGTACAACTACCCTTGGCAGTTTGCTCCTTTGCAAGTTTTCCTAATATTTAACCTAACCTGTCATTACTGCGTATGCAAATCATCAATTTTTGTTCCCGTTGACCAACAAGAATAACCGATCCATGTAAAGAGCTAAAAGTGACACTGTGTTTATTAGTACAGCACTGTTATGAAAGCTTTGTTGACTCATAAACAGACCTCAGAACCTGTCTCACAGGATGCCAGGGTTAACTTCCAGTCTTACCAGAAACAGACAGAGAGGGACTTTGGTTTATCTTCTCCAAAGATAAATCTCTAATGCCATACAACCTGCCTAAAATTGCTCTGCAGTATCAGCACTGGGAATGAGGCTGAGCCCAGCGCTTGTTTGAGGCAAAGAAAGACCTTCTGTCTCAGAAAAGAGTGTGCTGCCCAAGAGAAACCAAGCCATATGGGAACCACAAATGACCCAAGAAAACAAAGCTTGGGGTTTTTATAAAGTAGCGTGCGGATGTTATTTGTTGTTAGCAAGTGCTTCCACTTTGAAAGGATCCTTAAATTTCAGACACAAATGCATAACACAGGCTGAAAAGGAAAAAAAAAATATTTCAAGAGACTTCTGCTGCAAGCCCATTAACACAGCACAACGCACTTCTATGTGGTAATCAGTGTGAACTTTAAAAAGGTGCTCAAAGCAATTAGCTGTCCAGTTTGTTAAATTCCCATAGCGGCTTTTGAACCAAAAGGGCACTACAGTAAATGTAAACAGCAACATACTTTACTAAAGCAATGCTGACCTTGCTTTCACTTAAAGAGAGAGAATGGCAGGGAATAAATATTCTTTTTTAAAAATGCCTTTGTATATGCATTTTTCTATAGATTTTTTAAAAAGCTGCTTGATGGATAATAGTTTAAATAGTTTTTTGTTTGTTTTGTTTTGTTTTTTTGGAGGAAAGCAGGGCAGTGAGGGGGAAACAGGTGGCTAATCCCTAGAGATGTGTTCTCTTAAGTGTAGAGATAATTGCTAAATGGTATCAAATCAATACATATAGAAGGAGGGGCACAGGAAATACATATTAAACCTATATATCATCAATTGCCAGTGATTTCAGATACACCTCTACCCCGCTATAACACGACCCGATATAACATGGGTTCGCGTATAGCGCGGTAGCAGCGGGGCTCCGGCAGCACTTTAAAGGGTCCGGGACTCCGGCTGCTGCAGGGAGCCCCGGGCCCTTTAAATCCCGCTGGAGCCCTGCTGCTGCTACCCCAGGGCTGCGGCAGCGGGGCTCGCTGGCAATTTAAAGGGCCCGGGCTCCCCGCAGTGGTTGGAGCCCGGAGCTCTTTAAATCGCCACCGGAGCCCTACCACCGCTACCCTGGAGCTGCGGCAGTGGGGCTCGCTGGCGATTTAAAGGGCCTGGGGCTCCAGCTGCTGCAGGGAGCCCCGGGCCCTTTAAATCACCGCTGGAGCCCTGCCTCCCCTACCCCGGAGCTGTGGCAGTGGGGCTCCACTGGTGATTTAAAGGGCCTGGGGCTCCCCACAGTGGCTGGAGCCCGGAGCTCTTTAAATCACCACTGGAGCCCTGCCGCCCCTACCCCAATATAATGGGGTTTCAGCTATAACGCGGTAGGGATTTTTGGCTCCCCACGACCGCATTATAGCGGGGTAGAGGTGTATTTTAAGAAGAACAACATTAGCAGAGGCAGAGCAGATTTTATTTCTGGGGGGCTGAGAGATGTGGGGAGAGACACTTGAAGTCCATGAAGTCCGAGGGCTATGAAGGATTGCTGTGATTGTGGTATCTGAAAAGGAGAGCTTGACCAATCAATGACATTTTTACCATGTTAGGCAAGGACATAGGATGTGCTATGCACGAACAGACCACCAAATTCGATATCCTGCCTCCTGCAGCAGCCAGTACTGTGCTGTGTGCTTCAGAGGAAGGTAACCAAGAGAGACCTAAAATATGCTTTGTTAATTGTGCGATTCTGTCTATGGAAAATAATTCTCTTCCTGATGCTTCTGGCAATCAGCTTCCACTCTGAAACACGAGATTTTTTATTTCAGATAGGCTTAAAGATTTAGAAGATACAACAAAAAGGAAGTACGAACATTGTTTCATAAGATCACCCAGAGATAACTCTCTTCTAATCCAGTCTCTAATTTATCCTTCCCCAGGTTTCTTCCTCCATTTCCCCTTCCCTGCCTCTCCTTCTCTTGCTACATTTCCTGTTGCCCCTGGAGCCACTATCAATTTTAGCTTGATTGTGGCTCCATCTTAAACTTTGTGTTCATGTCCTGTTCGCTTCTCATCTGTTCTCATTCAGGAGTGGAGTTTAAATCAGCTCCCAACAAGACAACCTAATCAGAGCAAGACACCTGTAGTTCTCATCTAAGCTCAGGGCTGCCCAGAGGATTCAGGGCCTGGGGCAAAGTCGGGGAGCTGCTCCGCTTGTACTCACCCGGCGGCGGTCCGGGTCTTCGGCGGCATTTTGGCGGCGGGGGGTCCTTCAGTCGCTCTGTGTCTTTGGCAACACTGAAGGGCCCCCCCGCCGCTAAAATGCCGCTGAAGACCCGGACTGCCGCCGGGCCAGGGCTCGCGGGGCCCCAGTGGGGCCCGGGGCAAATTGCCCCACTTGCCCCCCCTCTGGGTGGCCCTGTCTGAACTACCTTGGAGTCCAAGAAAAAAGAATGGTGTGAAGGATACAGCTAGGGCTGGTGTGCCACAACTGAGCCTGTGACCTAGACAACTGGGAGAAGAGAAGGTGGTTTAAGGTTCCCCCTTTCTTGAATATATTTTTTCACACTTTCAGTTATGAATGTCCTGATTTGACATTGATTCTCAAGGGGAATAGAACACGAGGCTGCTAGAAAACTTTTGTGATGAGGAGAAAAGAGGTAGGGTTTTCTTTTGCTTTTCTGTCCAACTGGTCAGCTAGATAAATGGCCAAACATTATGGGCCTCAGTGATTCTCCATTGTCCTGTACCTTGTGCAGTCATTTGCACTAGTGCAAAGTAAGTATAAAGTGGATGTAAAATGCAACCAAATCAGAATTTCACCATTCCCTTATGCAGACTGATAGCATTTTACATCCATTTTGCCTAGGCACAAGACACGGTACAAGATGCGGGCACAGAAGCATCACACCTTTTAATGTCATCTTGCTTATTCTACAACCAAACCGTACACCTGCTGGATGAAAGGAATGGGCTCTCATGGCTAAAGCACTAATGGGGACTCAGCGCATCTAGATTAAATTTCTCTCTGACAGAGTGGAACCTGGGCAAGTTACTTTCTCCCTATCCATATCAATTTCCCTTCTGTACAATGGGATTAATACCACAGTGTTTGGGTGGATAAATACATTAGTGTTTGGGAGGTTCTCACATACTGCATTGATGGGAACCATACAAGCATGTATATAATTAGGACTCATTTGCTGAAGTATTGTGTTTTATAGATGGCTTCTCGATCAGTCCTTTTCAAGGAGACTTTATTAACGGTCATTTAATAGTTTTTCACTAATTTAAATATTGATATTGCATAAAGGATGATAAAACTTAGAGACATTCTTTGGGCCTGACGAACAACTAATTATTAGCTATTTACAAAAGAGAGCAGAAAACCACATAAAATCTGTTTCCAATCACAGACACATGAATAGGGATGTTTTGGAAAAAAGCTTTCTATCTTTCATTCTTGATTTAGTTGTATAACTAGATTAAAGCGAGATACCAACAGCCTTGTGGGTTATAGGAGCTGAGGGTTATACAAGTTCTGAGAAAAATGCAAGAATGGAAGAAAGTTTAAAGAACAAATATGATGAAAGCGAGACCACCACCAAACCCAAATCAAACCAAACCCTTATGTGAACTTTGACTCTGCCTCATTTTGCCTTTCTACCTGCTTTGCCATGTCAGTTTGACTCTCCTATTCTCTGCTCTTCAGTTTGAATTGGCTCTGTAGCTTTGGATAGGCTTCCTATGTCTGCTTCTTTATTTCTTTCTCCTAATACTAGTACTAAATAACTAATAATACTTAGCCCTTAAATAGCTCTTTTCATCTTCAAAGTACTTCATAAACATTAACCAATTCATGCACCAAAGAACTCTTTTACAGCTGTGGAACTGAGACAGAGCAGTTCTGCACTAGACATTCAGCTGGGCCTTTAACCAGTCTTGTCTTGCGAATTTCCAGACTTCACCCACTCCACACACCCATCCTCACTTTGCATCTATGAATACCTGCGAGCGCACTTTAACAACTGTGACCACAGAAGTGTTAAGAATTTGCATCTGCAAAACCCACTTGTCCTGGATGCAAATTGTAACATTGGCATGTACACAGCTATTTGAATTGTTCAAGTGAGCATGCACGTGTTTGGGGAGAAGTGAAAGCCAGGGTCTAAAATCAGGTCCTGACGTACAGCTCCACAAAGGTACATAAGCGCCTCACCCCCAGACCTAGACGCGCTATGAGTCACACGATTCCCACTTGGATGTCGCCTAACTTTGTAGGTCCCTAAACTCACTTGGGACCTAGGTTTTTACAGTAACAGTTCTCCAGGTCCCTAAGTTTCTGCCTCTGGGCATGTGTACTGCTACCTCCCTCTAGGTGTCCAGAAGCATCCCTACTGCATAAGCCCCAAGGTAATCCATGAACCATGGGAAAATAGGTGTTCGGCTGCCTTTCTTGCCCACAGGACCCAATCCAGTAGGTGAGCTCAGAGGAAGCCTACCAGATTGGGTCTCATTCAAAATCTGGCATGAGGAGGAGGTGAAAGCACCACCTTAAAAACTTTTAGTCCAGTGGCTAGAGTGCTCACCTGGGATGTGGGAGACCCAGGTTCAATTCCGTGCTCTTCCTAGTGGGGAGCAAGGATTTGAATGGGGTCTCCTACCTCTCAGGAGAGTGTCCCAACCACTGAATTATGAGATATTCTTACATGGGTCTCCCTCAGTCTCTCCCTGCTGAAGCTGCTCCATTGTGGATAAATAATGAAAGAATCACTGGAGTTAGGGGACTGAACCCTGGGACTCCCATCTTCCAGGTGGGTGCCTTCACCACTGGACTGCAGCGTCAGTCTTACTCTCTTTCTCTCTGGCCCAATGACTCTCATCATCAACCCAGAGTGGAACAGCTTCAACAGCAGAGATTGAGGGAGCCCCCAGCAGAACATCCCATAGTTTGGTGGCTTGAGCGCTCTCTTGAGAGATGAGAAACCCTATTCAAATCCTTTCTCCCTGCCTGCCAGAGGAGGGAAAAATCGAACATGGCTCTCTCCCATCCCGAGTGAGTGCTCTAACCTCTAGGTTAAATGTTATAAGGTCATCACCTCCTCCTCTGGCCATTTGGTGGGGTGTGAGGGAGACGCCTAACTCATTCTCACAAAAAAGTGACTTACGCACCTCAGCCACCAGACTCCAGGTGTGGAGTTCCCATCTGTGGATCGCTAACAGAGATAGGCAATTATCTCTGTGAGGAGGGTGGGGCTTAAGACAACCCTCTTGTTGGCATTTCCCACTAGCTAGCTTAGGCAGCTCCCCACAGAGTGTGCCAGCTTTTGTGGATCACATTCTTAGGCATCTCTCTCTCCCTATTCATTGTTATTTGGAATCTAAGCCACTAACTCAGGCTTTGTGGATCACAGTGTTTTTCCAGAGATTTTCTAGGTGCTGAGTACTGGTTAAAATGAACCAGATTAGAATGTGAAGCACTCTTGCAGCTGCTGCAATACTCATTTATGGTGCTTGCATGATTTCTAAAATCACTGTGCTCACTGCTGAAGGAACATATAGTACACCTTTGTTATTTTACTGTACAATCCTTATTTACTGTACAGTAGCCTATTTCCACTTATGAACTGAAAGTACTTGACCCTGATCAGTTTATGTAAAGATCTGGGTTTTTTAAAATCCCAAATTATTTGCTTTTCTTCCTTTAGCTGATGTTTTGGAAAACCGAATAGTGAGTTTTAATTAGTATGGGAACACAGAGCAAAAACTCACCACAATTACTTCACAGAAGGCTCCTTTGTAATTTCCTGTCAGATATTACACATTTTATCTTTGAAGATTTGATTAAAAAGAGATTACAGTCTACAAAAATAGTCCTGTGTCTGTCCTTTAAACACAGAAGTCTTGGGGTAACAGTTCAGACCTTTCATTTGTGTTTTCCTAGCTTCATTCTAAACAAATTTATTATTTATGTAACGAAAATCTTCTTATAGATCTTAAAAAAAAAAAAGACAGAAGTGTATCATCTTTGGTGCAGGACAGTGATATGCAGCAATGAAGAGAAAACATAATATAATCATGCCCTGTAAGCGTTATGTGCCAGTGCCAAAGGAACTACAGAACTATTAACTATCTGCAGTCAAAATAGACTGGAAAGTATTTCTCAACCAGTTTGTGATTTCGTGCAAAATTCTCCTCTCCTGTGTGCATGCTGGAGATCTACACTGCTGTTCTGCTCCCTGATGGGAGAGTCACATATATACACGCACAGGGAAAATATGAGAATTTTGCTCTAAATTAGCTTGGTGCTTTACCCACTGAAGTCCATGGTGAAGCTCCCATTGATTTAAATTATGCAGGATCAGGCCCAACATGAGGAGCAGAGGCTGCTGCATGATGAGGAAAGAGGTCTGAACAAATTCCTTTAGAATTCAAGGGTTGGGCAGTAATCCGCTGCAAAAGGACAACAGTGTAAGATTACTGCCAGAGTGAAGCCATCCATCTACCATGGTTGTTGAGGAGCTGCAGTAAAAGCTTCCTCTCCCCAGCAGAAAATCACAGAGAATTCTGGAGTTTTAACAGGAGGTGTGGGAGAAAAGGAAAGGCATGGTTGTCATACATATTTATGCTCTTATTTATACTATTGCCAACCCCAAGAATTCAAAAAACATGAATCATGCCCCTCTTACCCCCCAAGTCATGAGCAAAATGTGTTGTTTTATGTGCTGCCTTCTGCTTTGGGGGCCTTTAGGGCTCACTTTTTCAAGATTTCTTCTACAACCATGAGGGTTAGAAGCTTACTTTCCTTTTTTTTTTTTTTTTAAATGAAAGCTGAGATACTCATGTAATCAAATGACTCCAGAAGCTGGAACTATAAGAAAAAACACCTAATAAAACTCATGATAAAAATGGCTTCACTGTTCATAATTTCATATGTTTCCAATAAATGCAGATAATTTTGTTGGTTCATAGAGGCTTTGAAGATTAGTAACTAAATATTGCAAGTCATTTTTGAAATACTTTCAAATAAATCAATGTTTTGATCTGATTTATGCATAAAAGAATCAGCATAATCATAAACAACAAGATTACTTAAATATCTAGATACAGCAGAAAAAAGGGAAAGTCCTCATGATCACAATGGGATCTTTTCATCACAGAGTTCTTATAAGAAATGAATCCTTGAACTCAGTCACCTTTTCCACATAGTTATAAAACAGTCCACTCATTTACTTGGCTTTAGCAAGAACATGACAACCTCAAAATTAAATAGTTTGTTGTTTCTGGAAAGGAAGGAAAAGTTTTAATCTGCTACCATTTTGGCCTTCAGAGAAACTATAGTACAATATCTCTTTGTATTTCTTTGTACACATTCTTCCAGAGAATACATGAATGCTTGGGGGATCCTATTAGCGATCTTGTTAGAGCAGCGTTTCCCAAACTTGGGACGCCACTTGTTTAGGGAAAGCCCATGGCGGGCCGGGCCGGTTTGTTTACCTGCTGCGTCTGCCAGTCCGGACGATCGCGGCTCCCACTGGCCGCGATTTGCTGCTCCAGGCCAACGGGAGCTGCTGGAAGTGGCGCGGGCTGAGGGATGTACTGGCCGTTGCTTCCAGAAGCTCCCATTGGCCTGGAGCAGCGAACTGCGGCCAGTGGGAGCCGCGATTGGTCAGACCTGCAGACGCGTCAGGTAAACAAACCGGCCCGGCCCGCCATGGGCTTTCCCTAAACAAGCGGCGTCCCAAGTTTGGGAAACACTGTGTTAGAGCAATAAAACCATATCAGAATATTCAGATTGAAAATGTGCCAACCTGGACATAGCTTCAAATATAAAGAAGAACGTCAAACCTACTACAAAGGAAACTACTGTATGTTTAGCAAAGGTATATGTACACTCTATTTCCCACTATTATTCTGAAACCGCTCAATGAAACCATATGGTATGCAACAGATGTTAAAGGGAACTTAATGTTCAGGGATATTCCTTTGAGGCTTGTTCCTACAATGTGATGAGCAACTGAAGTCAATGGGAGCGGAAGACACTCAACCTCTCAAGCTTGTGCACTTATAGCTTGTTCCTGCTGCCACTGAAATGAATTGCAAAAGTCCCATTTACTTCAGTGGAGCGGGATCGAGACCTTAATGCTAGATTCTGATACCCTTACTCACCTCCAGTAGTACTTTAATCGTCGAGGAATCAATAGGACTATTCAAGGTCAGTCAGATTATCAGAATCTGGCCCCTAATTTGCAAGCCAAATGGAGAAATTTCCTCTGAAGTACAAGCAGGGGCGGCTCTAAGAATTTGGCCGCCCCAAGCAGGGCGGCACACCGCAGGGGGCGTGCTGCCGGGCGCCGGTCCCGCGGGACCTCTTGCAGCTGATCCGCGGCTCCAGTGGAGCTTCCGCAGGCATGCCTGCGGGAGGTCCACCCGAGCCACGGGGCCAACAGACCCTCCGCAGTCATGCCTGCGGGAGGTCCACTCTCCCGCCGGAGCCACCTGCCGCCCTGCCGGCAAAATGCCGCCCCACGCGCGCGCTTGGCGCGCTGGGGTCTAGAGCCGGCCCTGAGTACAAGATAAAAAGAGAAGAACTAGTTTCCTGTTCAATGGCGAGAGAAAAATAATAAAGCTATATCGATTTGCCATGATCTGGTCTCCCCTGAATCTATTTACCTTTCCATTGCCATGAGCACTGCACTGAGCAAGCCGAAAGGAAAAAGGAGCTGTAAAAAGAAACTTATCTGAAGAAGGATTTTAAAATTGTACTGACATGTTTCCAGGGCTGGGATAAAATCATACTGCCACATAAAATGTGACAGTAATAAAGACAGAAGAAAAAAGCTTAGAGGGAAGCGGGGAACCATTTTGATCTGATTTTAGCAATTTCAGGAAAGTTGCTCTAAAAAGGAAAAATATACAAATAAACAGTTTTCTCCCACATCACAAATGTTTACCCTTTTCCGCATTCCTCCACAGATTTCTCATTTTACAATACATTGTGTTATAGTTCTTAATGTCGTGAAAACAGATTTCATCATATTTCATTATTTCTTTTGGGGGCTTATTATCAGGAGAATATATTCTAATCTACTAGCTTCAAAAGACTTTAGTATACATGAAGAAACCAGTTTCCTCACAAATTTCATATTATTATCCCCTCCTTTCTGATATTTTCCACATCTTTAATCCTCAGGCAGAGAGTCCTGATGTGACAATGATTCTTTGCTGGAACAGAAGACAGTTGCTAATACATTTTTATGAGGAGGAAAAGAAAAGGGCAGGGTTTTCTGTCTTCTCTCTCTGTTGCCCTCCCCCCTACTGATTACATTTAAGAACAGACCTTCTGTACTTTAATCGCACAAAATGCTGTTTGAACAGTCCTAATGGTCACTGGCTCCCCATACAGAGTGAATGCATTACTAATCCATTTAGACAGCTAAAAGCTGATTTAGCTTGATATTATGCCATTCCTGCTGCTATGTAAATTAAAAAAACAACAACTGACTATCTAAAACTAGGCTTAGAGCTGTTGGCCTTCACCTCTTTTCCCACTATCTTGTCCAATAAGGTCAGCCAAAAAGGACAGAATAAGGGCTCCATAGACTATTTCTACAACCTCTGAAGAAAAACCATACGGTCAGCAGCAAGTGTGTGTTAGGGTGACCAGATGTCCCGATTTTATAGGGACAGTCCCGATTTTGGGGGCTTTTTCTTATATAGGCCCCTATTACCCCGCACCCCGTCCCGATTTTTCACACTTGCTGTCTGGTCACCCTAGTGTGTGTCCACTGTTTCTTGTTCTTCCTTGACCTGGAATTTTGTGGGCTTATTTTACCTGTGGCGTACTTAGCTCAAATCCAGACTACAGTCACAACAGGCTTGGTCATGCACTTGGCACAAACGTCAGAGAAAGGTGTGGCATGGAGCTACACCACCCAATGGGGAGCACTCAACGCACAATGCCTCTTGGACCATCCCACCTGCGCTGTGGGTCCGGTGACCAGATGTCCCAATTTTATAGGGACAGTCCTGATATTTGGGGCTTTTTCTTATCTAGGCTCCTATTACCCCCACCCCCGTCCTGATTTTTCACACTTGCTGTCTGGTCACCCTAGGTGTGGGAGAGGGTACATCTGCAACAGCTTTTTAAAGGGAGCAATTATAATAGAATGTCAGGGGACTGTCAGTCACTTTACCTGAACTGCCCATACTAGCTTATCCACCTACATCCCTGCAATGGAGCACAGCATTGCTTCCCCCTGTTGCTAACTACATTTCATCTGTTCTCAGTGGCAGTGAAAGAGATAACCACTCCGACTGAGAAGCCCTGAAAAACATGAGGCAGCATAAGGACCTCTGCCAGGAGCAGCAACTCTGAACTCTGGGCTAGCCAGGCCCCATAAAGTTTCCTCGTAGAAGCAGGCTCTCTATGGTTCTCAGGTAGCTTTAAATCACCCTCCACCCTGAAGAGTGCTGGAGAGGGAAGGGAAAAGATATGGCAGTGGGAGAAATGGTGGAGGATGGAGAGAAGAGTGAATGGATGCGCTATGATCCTGTCAGCATTCCAACGTGGTGCTGGTGATTCAAAAGCGAGGATTCTCGCTTCTGTATGAGTATTGGACCAATGATTCACGGAACTAAGGGCCCGCAAAGGTGCCAATTCTGAATGCAAGACTGAGGTTCCTGTGAATCTGTGCCCTGGTCAAATTACCAAGAACATAAGAGTGGCCATACTGGGTCAGAGCAAACGTCCATCTAGCCCAGTGGCCAATGCCAGGTGCCACAGAGGGAATGAACAGAACAGGTAATCATCAAGTGATCCATCCCCTGTCACCCATTCCAGCTTCTAGCAAACAGAGGCTAGGGGCACCATCCCTGCCCATCCTGGCTAATACCCATTGATGGACATATCCTCCAGGAACTTATCTAGTTCTTTTTTGAACCCTGTTAAGTCTTGGCCTTCACAACATCCTCTGGCAAAGAGTTCCACAGACTGACTGTGCGTTGTGTGAAAAAATACTTCCTTTTGTTTGTTTTAAACCTGCTGCCTATTAATTTCATTTGATAACCACTAGTTCTTGTGTTATGAGAAGGAGAAAATGTGACTAGCTCCATTCTAAGTCCCCACTGTTGCCCAGTCATTCTAATTTGACAAATTATTATTCATTTTGGCCAAGACCCTTAGAGATATTTAGGCTCCTAATTCAATGGGAGCGAAGAACATAAACACCTTTGAGGATCTGGGCCTTCCTGCCCCAGTGTGCATGTGATGTTGCTTCACGCTATCAGACAGATGCTATGTTTCACCCAAGGGGTGGCTGCATTACTATGGTAAGTGAAGTCTAATAAAAAGTTTGCCTTTTAGTTTAAGTATGCAAAACACTTTGATCCTACAAGATGAAAAGATAAAATAGTGGAAATGGAAATTGATTATCTTCAAAGCGTCTCATGACCTGGGCCCGGGACAGCTAAAATATTGTCTAAAGCTCTGAGATGAAGATCATGGTTGACAACTACGCTCCTCTGGCACAATGGAACCCTCAACAATAAGAGTAAAACTTGTCTGTGCATGAGACAGAACCTTCTCTGGGGCTGGTCCAAGACTGTGGAATATTCTCCGAAGAACTGAGGACCATCACAAACCTCAACATTTTCTGCTCCAAGTACAAGGCATAGTTCTTCTCTAATATACATAGCAATAAGTGTATTTATATAAAAATAAGACAAGCTAACAAACTAAATCAGGAGTAGGCAAACCTTTTGGCCCGAAGGCCATATCTGGGTGGGGAAATTGTATGCAGGGCCAAGAATGTAGGGCTGGGGCAGGGGGTTGAGGGAGTGCGGGGTGTGGGAAGGGGTGCGGTGTGCAGGAAGGGGCTCAGGGCAAGGGGCTGGGGTGCAGGAGGGGTGTGGGTGCAGGAGGGAGTTCATGGAAGGGGGTTGGGGTGCAAGAGGTGTGTGGGGTGTGGCAGGGAGCTCAGGGCAGGGGGTTGGGGTGCAGGAGAGGGTGCGGCATGCAGGAGGGGGTGCTGAGTGCTTACCTCGAGCAGCTCCAGGCTGGCAGTGGCTCTTGGGGGTGGGGTGGGGCAGGCGGCGCCACCACACGCTGCCCTCCCCCGTGGGTAACATCCCTGAAGCTTCTATTGGCCGCGGTTCCCTTTTCCCAGCCAATGGGAACTGCGGGGGGTGGGGGTGCCTGCAGGCGAGGGCAGCGCACAGAGTCCTCTGCACCCCACTCCCTCAGGGGACACAGGGACATGGTGCCAGCCACTTCTGGGAGCAGCACAGGGCCAGGGCAGGCAGGGAGCCTGCCTTAGCCCTGCTGCGCCATGGGGCTGGCAATCCCTCAGGCCAGATTGAAAGCCCTGATGGGCCGTATCCAGCCCGTGGGCTGTAGTTTGCCTTCCCCTAAATTAAATCCACCCACACAACCAAAACACTGCACTCTACCAAATTATTTAATCCACTGCACATACCTCACCCTCTGGGGAGAGGATGAGAGGAAAAAAACAAACACATGACAGATGTATAGTCACGTTGCTTAACGCACTACTGGAAGGCGCTCAGATATTATGGTGATGACCATGGCATAATGACCTATAGAGAAGGGCAGGAAGAGGAGAACAAGGTGAGAACAAGAAAGCAAGTACAATAATTCCAGTAGGACCAGGGCACTACTCTAGTCCTGCAGTGCATGCTCTTCATTTCTGCTATGGGCAGTCAGCTGTAGCCTCCATGGTGCTGGTGAACAGACCCTAAATTACAAAAACACTACTCCACTGTGAACGGGAGCTACTCTCTGCTCTTGCGAATCCAAATCTGAGTATGCGAGCTGAGAAGAGCTTTGTGTGGATGCTTGTAAGGCATCTGCCTGCTTCCACACAGTGCTAAAAGGATCACCAAATTCACTCAATTAAAAAAAAATCAGGAAGTTTAAGCACTGTACCCACTCAGACAGGATTAAACAACCCACTTCTTCTTTCCCTCTGCTCAGTCTGATCTTAAGCAAGAAGCATTTTCGTTTTGTGTTTCCATTACTTAACATTTCTTTGTGCATCTTCTGCCCTATGACCTTATGTAGGGGTAATACTGAGGCTGCCTATTCTCTCCTTGCTTGTTCCTTCTCCTTCAGCAAGAGATGTTCACAAAACAAACCTATAGATAAGTCAGATTTGGAATTGCTTACGGCAAACAGAACTTGGCAAAAAGTTTTATCCAAGCAAACCCTCTCTCAGTACAAATGCTGGCAAGACCGCT